>NW_028270148.1:39088472-39389555 GCF_037043375.1 Chiloscyllium plagiosum
GGATTTGGAGGGATATGGGCCAGGTGCTGGCAGCTGGGACGAGATTGGGTTGGGATATCTGGTCGGCATGGATGGGTTGGACCGAAGTGTATGTTTCCATGCTGTACATCTCTATGACTCTATGACTAGTTTGAATGACAGAGGCAGCAGATATGACTCGTAAATTCACAGTGTTGGGCTAAAACACTGGAAAACCTTCTTTCTGAAAGAACTGAAAATAACATGGTCATTCGAAAAGATGAGAGACTTAACAAACAATCCAGGCATTTTTCAATATATAATTTCATTTAAACCACACTGTAAACTTTTGCTATAAATACTGTGTCTTACGATCTTATACTCCGCAATCACCTGATGAAGGACCAGCGCTCTGAAAGCTAGTGCTCCAAATAAACCTGTTGGACTATAACCTGATGTTGTGTGATTTTTATCTTTCTTTTCTAACACTCTTCACGTTACTTTTTCTTTGGACAATCAAAACCAAGACTAGATAGAGATCATTGAATAAACAAAGGCTTTGATAAGCAAACATGGGGATTTTTCAGGTTCTGAATGGTGCCTGCACGATAGCTCATCTGAAGATGCCTATTCTTATTGCTTGCTATTTTTATTTCTGTTTTGCAGAGGTTTAATCTATGGGTTTGGGTTACCAAGGAGATCGCTAGGTTATGTTGTTCATATAACTTCCGCTATTGACCTTTGTTCTGACTGTACACAGTGACCATAAATCCGTGTTTCATTTAGTATGTGAACAGAAAAAGGAAGGGCAGGAGATGTAGCTGAACAACAGTACATTTATTGCATACAAACTGTGCTTTCTACCATAAGTTTAAAGATATGGGTATTCTATCACTTTTACATCACCTGAGAACACTTCTTGCCTTGCGATGAGACACGGAAAGAAAAATTTACATTTATACTGGACAGTTTCACATCATTCTAAAGATGCTTCACACACATACAATAACTTTGAAGAGCAATTGGTGTGCTTTGTCAGCCATCACAGCAGCCAGCTTGCACACTACAAATAACAAATTAATTTTCTCTTGTCTGAGGAAAGGATATTTCCCAAGATGCCAAATGCATCCCTCACATTTACTTCAATTGTGACGAGTGAAAGGCAAATTTAGGTCCCTTAAAATCAGAAATGGGCAACTTATAGTGGAGAACAAAAAAATGGCAGAATAATTAAATACATACTTGGTTCTGTCTTCACAAAGAAAAACACAAATGATGTTCCAAAATATTGGAGATCACAGTGTCTAGCGAGGCGGAGAAACCACAGGAATTCAGTATCAGTGGGGAAATGGTATCAGGAAATTGATGCAGTTGAAGGCTGATAAATCCCCAGGGCATTATAATCTACAAATCAGAGTATTTAAGGAAATGTCACGAGATGCATTGGTGGGATTCTTTATGATTCTATAGATGCTAAAGCAATTCCTATCAATTGAAGGATAGCTAAAGTTACCCCACTATTTAAAAAATGAGGTAGAGAGAAAGCAGAAATTATAGATCAACTAGCCTGGCATTGACAGTGGGGGAGCATGCTAAGGTCCATTATAAAAGAGCACTTGGAAAATGGTGTCATGATAAGACAGTGTTAGAATAGATTTAAGAAAGGGAAATCATGCTTGACAAATTATTATGGATAAAACTAGTAGAGCTGATATGGGTTAGACAGTGGGGATGTAGTTTATTTGGACTTTCAGAGGGCTTTTGATAAGATCCCAGAGGAGAGACTAGCATGTAAAATTAAAACACATGGAATTGGGGATAATGTACTGACATGAATAGAAAACTGGCTAGCATACATGAAGCAAGGAATAGGAATGAACAGGTCTTTATCCAAAAGTGGGGTACTGCAGCGATCAATGCGTGGACCCCAGCTATTCATAATATATAATAATGATTTAGATGAGGTAATTAAATATAATATTTCCAAGTTTGCAGATAACACAAAGCTGAGTGGGAGGGTGAGCTGTGAGGAAGGTGCAGAGATGCATTAATGTGATTTGATCAAGTTGAGTGAGTGAACAAAATACAAGGTAGATGAAATTTAATGTGGTTAAATGTGAGGTTATCTACTTTGGTAGCAAAAACAGGAGGCAGATCATTATCTTGAATGGCTATGGACTGGGAAAGGGGGACTTGCAATGAGAGCTGGGTGTCCTTGTATCCCAGTCATTGAGGGTAAGCATGTGGGTGCAACAGGCAGTGAAGAAGGCAAATGGTATGTTGGCTTTCAGCGGGAGAGGATTCAAGCACAGGAGCAGGGCTGTCCTGCTGGAATTCCACAGGACCATGGTATTGTGTGTAGTTTTGGTCTTCTTGTTTGAGAAAAGGTATTCTGCCTCTGGGTGGAGTACATCAAAAATTTACCAGGCTGATTGCTGGGATGGTTGGCCTGATATATGAAGAGGCAATGGATTGGTGAGGACTATATTCACTTGAGTTTAGAAGTTGAGGGGGTGATCTCATAGAAACTTATGAAACTCTAAGAGGACTAGACAGGGTAAACAGAGGAAAGATGTTCTTAGTGACCAGGTCGACCAGAACCAGGAGTCACATATTAAGGATACAGCGTAGGCCACTTTAGGACTGATTTGAGGAGAAATTTCTTCATCCATAGAATAATGTGCCTATGGAATTCTCTGCCACAGGAAGTGGTTGAGGACAAAACATTGAATGTTTTCAGGAAGGAACTGGATACAGTTATTTGGGCTAAAACGATTAATGGTTATGGAAAAAAAGCAGGAGCAGGGAACTGAGTTGGATGATCAGCCATGATCACATTGAATATCAGAGCAGGCTCAGAAGTCTACTGCTACTCCTATTTTCTGTTTCTAAGAATAGGCAATGGGCTCTTCGTTTAATGTATCATCTGAAGAATAGTTTCTAACACAGCACAGCACTGCATTGAAATGTTATCTCAGATGTTTTGGACAAATCCTGGATTGGAACTTCAGCGTACCAGTTTGTTTGATACTGTGCTCTGCTGTGTTCTTCAAGTCTCTGTCTTATTTAGCCAGCTGCTTGTTCATTATTAAACTTCATTTAAAAGATTGCTGAGCAAGAAACATATTTGTGAGAACCTAGTCAGATAAATATGAGCCTCACATAACAAAAGGAACTTAGTCAATAGCATAAAAAACTTATTAGGCCTCATGGTGATAAACCATCTGTGTACGCAACAAAAGTGACACTTTACCAAAATATGGTAAAGGTAAGCCTCATGTATTGGTTTTACTTAGTGCAATCCTTAATGGAAAGATGATGACGAGGCTGGAAAGAGTTTTTATTTTAGAAAATTTTCATTGAAAAATTAAGGTCTGAAGAACATTGTGACACATTTTGGGACTGCCACAGTTAATTTTGACAAATTTTGAGCAATTTGAAAGATTGTTCTGTGCACATATTTCAATTAGTTAACTTGGAATCTAATGGAAAAATGGCATTGATGACATATTTGGGCTTCATGAGAGAATTCATCCCTAAGAAAGAGGATTGGTACAACTATGAACAAAGACTGAAAGTAAGTAAAACAACAAAAGAAGATTGAATAAATGTTTTCCTGCCATATATGGGGCTAGATTCTATTGATATCGTTTTTAGGCAACTTGTTCTTTCGATGGAACATACAGAAATGAATAAGACACTGGCCTCATATTATGACAAAACTAAGAATGAAAATTCAGTGAGAGTTCCATTCTGTGAAAGAAAATAGTTGCCAAGAGACATTCTTGCAGACTGCTAAAGTAAGTAGCTCCTAAATTAAATAAACTCTCTCATCGCAGCAGGTATAGTACAAACTCAGAGACACACTTGTAGGAGACCTAAAGAACAGCAAAACCCAGGCCAAGCTTTGGAGCGAAGATGTAAGCTGATGAGAAATGAGGCCTAAGATGATGCCACAGTTACAGAAATGAAACAAAGAGTTAGTTGCAAATTGCCTGGAGAATTCTTTTTCTGAACCAATGGGGGAGTTGCACCGTTACAGTGAAATCAAGGCCACACCAGCCAAGTTCAGAGTCCGATTCAGAAACTTAGATTTTACACCTATTTAAACATTCTCATTTCCATTAATAGTGTTTTATCTATGGGAATGTCAGTCATATCCTGATGCCATGCTGGGTCACAGGAAACAGTCATACTCCTAGTTGTGGTAAAGCTCCACATCTCAGCCATATTCCAGGCTGAGATCATCATCGATCGAAAGCTAGTTCGGAGGACTGAAAAATCCTTGAGTCAGCTTGTGATAAGTCTGGAAACAAAAGTTGATGTTATCCAGCTAGAACATCCAGAGTTGTACTCAGTCAGAGAGCCAAAAAAAAGTACATGGAAGATAAAAGTGCTGAAGCTATCATTCCAGCACTAACAGTAAAACTGAAAGTTAGAGATTCACAACTTACTTTCATAGCTGATACAGCTGCAGCCGTGTCTGTTATCTCAGATATAGAGTACACAAAGTCCCTAAATCACATTTTTTTTTGTCCATATACAAAACAATGTGAAACTTCCTAGTTATTCCAATAACAACATTCCAGGGTTGGGTACAGTTAGCATTAGGATAAATTATGATGATGCATCCTACTGCTTGCTCTTTGTAGTACAATAGGCTAGAAGAGAGTTTCCTTGATGGGAAGAAATTGCTTAAGAAATACAGAGTCAAACTAGGCTGAGTTATTTATAGTAGGGAATTAATAAGAGTATTTGTAATTAGTGAACTGCTAAAAGAGTACAGAG
This sequence comes from Chiloscyllium plagiosum, assembly GCF_037043375.1. Taxonomy (NCBI): domain Eukaryota; kingdom Metazoa; phylum Chordata; class Chondrichthyes; order Orectolobiformes; family Hemiscylliidae; genus Chiloscyllium; species Chiloscyllium plagiosum. The sequence goes on from NW_028270148.1 coordinate 39,093,219, forward strand.
TGGGTCTTTGACCAAGGAGAAACATACCTTTCACAGTCAGTTGGTAACACACTTAGAAACATTCTTTTGAGGTTTCCCATGAAGACTACTTTATTTTTAGCTACTGATTTACCTGTGAATGAATTTACAGACTCAAGTGATATGCCATTGCTTGTTGCCGAGAATAACAAAGAAACTCAGTGATGTGCTGCTTAGTAAAATGTTCAATTATGTCATGGATGGCTGGCCTAAGGAGTGTAATGATGAGAAATTGCAAAATTCATGCAAATAAATGATAGAGTTATGATTCCATCAAAGTTTAGTGAGAGGTTATTGGAAGCAATTCATTAAAACACACAGAAATAGCCCATCTGAAAGCAGTGGCAGAAAGTTATTTTTTGGTATTTGGAGATGGATAGAGATATTGAAGAGTTGGTGAAAAGTTGTGAAGGGTTTCTCAGAGAGAGAAATAATCCAAAAAAGGTTCATTTTACTCCATGGCTACACACAAAAAAATCATGTGAACGAGTACATATTGATGTCCAAAGTGGAAAGGTAAGAGTACTTCAGTTTTGTCAATAGCTATAGAAATTGGCTGAAAATTGAGATTAGATGTACCTCATTTAAGAGTTCCTAGATGTATTACTGTCAGATAATCATCAATAGTTTGCACTGGAGAAACTTGAAATATTTCTATATTCTAACTATGAATGGATTCTTCTCACACATACTATCAAAGCATCACCCAGCATTGAGTGGTGCTGCAGAAATAAGTGTACCCATTGTAAAGAGGTCTTTTCAGATGTATTTTCTCGGTGACAACCTAAGCAGCAATTTCTATGTTTCTCCTTGCCACAGACAAGGCAATTGTCAGTTCCTAATGGTACAACTCTACAGTCTACAACAGATTGCTTTTTTTGTGTGTTTAAACACACTCCTAGCACAAGGATTAGTTTGCTCAAGTCTGGCATCAATAACAAAATAAAAGAAAAGCAAGAAAAAAAGAAAATGAATCATGATAGAGCCAGGTATGGAATCTATTGGGTTTAGTGTTGGGCTGATGGTCATTGTGAAAAACCAGTGATCAGGAGAAATATGTGATTGGAGTTATTGTAAAGAGATTATGTGCATCACATATCTGGTGAAAATTGTAGACCCTGTCAGTGTCATTTGGATTATTTGCTTGAAAGAGGAAATTAGACAAAGGAAAGCATGATAAACCTCTTATCATCTAAATGTTTCCTACAGTTCAAAGTGATAGTCAGAAATAAGGTGAAAATAACAAGCAAACTGGAACGATACAATTGTTACATCACAGAAGGAGGCCATTCAATCCCTCATGCCTGCACCAGCTCATTAAATAAACTTCATTACCCAGTGCCAATCCCCTGCTTTCTCCCCATACCTTTGCATATTATTTCTATCCAAATAACATCCAATCTCATCTTGAGTGACTCAGTTGCACCTGTCTCCACCCCATTTCCAGAGTGCATTCCATATCTCAACAATCTACTGAGTGATAAAGCTTTTCCTTTCTGCTGCTTGATTTTTTTTTGCCGGTCACATTAAATTTAATTTGTTCCATTTATGAATGGGGAACAGTTTCGCCCAAACTATTCCATCCAGTCTGCCCATGATTTCGTAAACCTCTACCAGATCTCCAAAGCGTTCACATCCTTCCTATAATGTAATGCTCAGAACTGGACTCAATACTCGAACTGAGGTCTGGCAAGTGTCTTTTATAAGTTCAACATCATCTCCTTACTCATGTACTCTATGATCCTATTAATAGAGCTGAAGATCACTCTTTTTTTTACCTTTCCTGCCACATTCAATGAAGTGTGCACCCAGGTCTCTCTGCTCCTGTATCTTCCTTAGATTGTATCCCCTATTTTATGTTGTCTTTTCAGATTCTGTAATCTATAAATGATGTGGAGGAAAATGTAGTTAGTCTAATTAGTAGGTTTGTGAACGATACAAAGATTGGTGGAGTTGCAGATAGTGAGGAGGATTGTCAGAGGATACAGCAGGATATAAACCAGTTGGAGGAATGGGTAGAAAAATGGCAGAAAGAATTTAATCCAGACAAGTGTGAGGTGATGCATTTTGGAAGGTCAAGTACAGGTGGAAATTATACAGTGAATGGCAGATCCCTTAGGAGCATTGATATGCAGAGGGATCTTGGTGTGCAGATATACAGATCACTAAATTTAGTAGCACAGGAAGATAAGGTATAAAAAAGGCCTATGGCATGCTTGCCTTCATTGGAAGGGGCATTGACTAAAAGGAGAGGCAAATTATGCAGCAGCTTTTAGAACTTTGATTAGGCCACACTTGGAACATCACGTATAGTTCTGGTCACCACACTATCAGAAGGATGTGGATGCTTTGGAGACAGTACAGGAAAGGTTTACCAAGATGCAGTCTGGTATGGGGGATTTTAGTTATGAAGAAAGGTTGGATAGGCTGTGTTTGTTTTCACTGGAACCCAGAAAGTTGAGAGATGATCTGATGGAAACTTACAAGGTTGTGAATGGCATAGATAGAGTGGAAAGTATGGAGCTTTTTCCCAGGGTGGAGGGGTCAATTATAAGGGACACAGGTTCAAGATGTAGAGGGGGGAAGGGAGTTTAAAATAGATATGCAAAACAAGTTTTTCACTCAAAGGGTGGTGAATGCCGGGAACATGCTGCCAGAGGAAATGGTGAAAGCAGACACAATAGCAGCATTCAAGAAGCACCAAGACAAATTCATAAATAGGAAGGGAAGAGGGATACAGATCCTGTAAGTGAAGACTGTTTTAGTATGGAAGGGCAAAGTGTGATTGTGCAGGCTTGGAGGGGCGAATGGGCCTGTTCCTGGGCTGTATTGCTCTTTATTCTCACTCTTTTTCCTTTGCTGAATAACTTGAAAGTTTGTTAATACTGCTGAATCTGCTGGTAGAGCATAATTAACCTGGGTTTTCAATTAACACAAATCAATGAATGTCATGGTACCAACCATTAAGTTGTCTTGGTAATCAAAGTTCAGAGTTCACACAGGCAAAGAATCAAGGTCATAGAAGTGACCAGGCAGAAGGAGACAGACATTAATTGAATGCATGTTAGAAAGAGAAAGAAATTTGTGTTCTTTGCATTTTTTTTGTCAAATTATATTTATGTTAAACGCAAACTGGTGTTGATTAAGGAAAAGTGTTTACATCTAAATTAATTTGGAAGTATCAGTCATATATTTTGGTGTGATTACAGTAAAAATAAATATGCAATTCAGCTTGTTAAAATATAGATGTTGTTGATATTGTGTTTAGTCATGTTGCATTCCTGCCTAGCCCTGACTTGGCCTCCATAAAATAGCAGGCTGGCATGTAACAAAACAGGTAATCTGCCCTTCATTTAAGAAAGGAAAAAGCAAGTGAGCTTGTTATGAACTCTACTGACCTGATTATTATGCTTTTCATGCCATAACATATGTGGGCAAGTGAGCATGAGTTAGAAGGTTGTCTTTTCTTTTTAACTGGTTAAAAGATACAAAGGAAGAAAGGGTTACGTCCCTCTGTGCATAATAGTCCTGTCCCCAGGGTGTCACCAAACTTCACTTGTCATTTCTTGTCACTCCTCCAAAATCCATTTGCCATATCCTAAATGTCCCCAACCCCTTCATTCTCAAAAAGCCAGTAACACCTGGTTCTAGGCCACATCCACCCTCTTCAGTGAACCTAGACGTCCGATCAGAGCCCACCACTAAAGGTCAGTACTTCTGGTACTGCTAGAACAATCAGATTGACTGGCAGCTCTCCTCCCACTGAGGGGTGGAAATCTGACTATTGGTCAGTAATTCATTCATGGACTGACTAACCTGGAGTCAGTAGGCCAGACCAGGTAAGGACAGCAGTTTCCTTCCCTAAAGCACCAGATGGGCTTTTCCTCATCTGACAATCAGCAATGGTTCCATGGTCCCCATTAAGCCCTTAATTTCAAATCTGTATTGATTTCAAATTCCGCCTTCTGTCTTGACAGGGTTTGAACATAGGTGCCTCCAAGGTTTTTCAATTCAACCTATTTTTCTAATCAACCTAATACCACGAGACCATCACCTCCCTGTACCATAAAACCACCTGGAACAAAATATGGCTGTGAGGTGGCCTTGTATAGTGTCGGTCTTTTCGGGACTGAACTTTCCTCTGAGTGAGTGGACAGTATGCCACCCACTCTGTAAAATTCAGCTCTTCTTGACATCATTGTAATCATGAGTGCTCTTTGTTTTAACTGAAACCAGAAGCAGTTGTGAGTGTTCAGGTTAAAAGCCAGTCACTCTCTCAATGGATCAGGTAGTTTCAGTTCCAAAGATTTTAGGAATGTTCTCAGCATTTCCAAAAACATCCGGGATATCTGCTCATAGCCATTAACCTTCCTCCTGGAATTCTGCATAATCCTAACTCTATCTTCATTCCTGGCTTAGTTTCAGATTTTTGTCCAATAATGCTCTTCTTAAATGCTTTCAAACAGTTTGCTGCATTGAAAGTACAAAACAAATGAAAGTTTTTGTGGTTGATCATAGATCCTTAAAAAATAAAAGAAAGGTGCCAAAACAATGTTTTAAAATAGGAGAAATAAAGAAATGCAGATACTTAACTGAAAAAGGAACAAAGAATTAAGAGTACTATAGTTCTTTTTACAAACCAAAGGGTTAAGAAAGGAAAGTACAAGCAGTTTCCCCATTTATAAAGGGAATTTCCCTCATACACCTCAGTTGTCATGGTCTCGTGGTAACTTTTACAAAATATTTTATTTCCCCTGCAACAGTTTCATTTGGCAGTTTGACAGCAAAATCTCCAGTTGAAGCCTGCTTGGAGACCATTCAGACAACAATTTGCCTCCTGTCATGATCTTATTACTCCAGCTAGAATTCACCTGGAGGGTATCCCCTGACTTATAACATGAACCATTGAGTAATAGCAAGCATTCTTTTGTATTAAGTGCACAATATATGTGTCGCTTAATGTTACTGCTAACTGAAGATTAGTGTAATGTGACTTTTCTCTCATAAATAATGAAATGTGTTTTTTGTAGCTGCATTATCTGGTGTGATTAAAGGTTCAAGGCGGACTGAGACCAAATGAATAATGTGCGAGTGAACATTTAACAGACTTTTAAACTATAATGCCAAAGGTTGAAAGAACTTACTAGCACTGACAGGAAACAGATATTTAATCTTGTAAGGTGAAAGGTGAAAGGACTAAAGTCCGCTTGGTTAAAAAACTGCAGCCATCAGCACAAGGAAATGTTTATGCTATGGTTGAGAATGCAATTCATATTTTATAAACACAGCCAATATTGATACAATCTCAGCTGGTGTGAGGAAATGAATGTTTGTGCACCTAATGTATTTTTACCAAACCAACATAAACAGTGACGACAAGTTGCACTGAGAGGATATTAATGGTTAAATATATAAAAACCTGTTATGCCTAGTTCCCAAGATACTGCTGCTCGAGTCAGAGAGAATAATATCTGTCTGGGACTGTACAAACAGCACTGTAGCACAAATGAAGAAACCTTTAACTGGATGTTAATGTGCTGGAGTGAATTCTGAAACCCTGTTAGACCTTTAAATTTTATATGATCAAGCATGTTTTCTTGTAAACTTGTGTAAAATTCCATGCTAAAGCCCATGTTGGTTTAATTGGTTAACATGGTGTTCAGTGTAGAACTAAATCATAGAGAAGAAAATGCTTCTGGGTGTCCCTACTCTGTGTTGAGTCTGAGCAGCAGGATTGCAATATGACCCAGTTTGGAAGAAGAATTAGGAATTTTTCAGCCGTTAGAACATAGAATATAGAAAATAGAACATTACAGCACAGTACAGGCCGTTCGGCCCGCAATATTGTGCTGACCTGTGGAACCAGTCTGAAACCTATCTATCATATGCTATTCCATTTTTATCTATATGTTTATCCAAAGTCCATTTAAACACCCTTAAAGTTGGTGAGTCTACTACTGTTGTAGGCAGGGCATTCCACACCCCTACTACTCTCTGAGTAAAGAAATTACCTCTGACATCTGTCCTATATCTATCACCCCTCAATTTCAAGCTGTGTCCCCTTGTGCTCACCATCACCATCCAAGGAAAAGGTTCTCACTGTCCGTCCTAAATAACCCTTTGATTATCATATATGTGTCAATTAAATCACTTCTCAACTTTCTTCTTTCCAACGAAAACAGCCTCAAGTCCTCAGCCTTTTCTGATAAGACTTTCCTTCCATGCCAGGCAACATCCTAGTAAATCGCCTCTGAGCCCTTTCCGAAACTTCCACATCCTTCATATAAAAATCACTCAAAATAGATTGACTGATTATTAACCACTATGATTGAATGTGTGGCACTTTAGTGCAACAACTGGTATTTCATGGATTACCTAAGGAAAATGTTGGTCAGAATCAGCATTCCTGATTGCTGAGTGGTGACTCCTCAAAAGTCAGGATTGGACTTCAACCATCCTGCCCCTCAGATTGTGCAGGTCGGTTTGGATTCTGGTGCAATCAATAACCACTTGATTGAGGTGATGGATGATACATGCTCAAGGAGGGCTACTTCAACAAAAGACAATGTTTTCAAGGAATGAAAGACTCATACACTAAATTGCATACTGCTGCTGAATGAGTCAACTCTGAAACATGAGTGACATGAATATTGTGGAGGCTACTGCTCATCTTTGTTACAAATTTCTGTCAAAACCGTAAATCTACCTGTGTTTATTTCGTAAAAAAAATAAGAAAACCCTCAAGGCACATTATGGACATAAACAGAAATGTATGCTAACACTACAGAGGAGTGCTGAGGGACTGTGCATTGTCTGAGAATGAAATGTTAAGTTCAGCTCAAGTCTCAAGTTGTTCGAGTGAATGTACAATATCTCTCGGTTATACTGGAAGAAAAGTAACAAATTCCACTAGTACCCCAGCTAAAGTTCATCACTCAAATGAAATAGATTAACTGATCATTTACCTCACTAGTTGTCTGTGAGGATGTAATGCACAACAAATTGACAGCCATGTTTTCCTATGTAGCAACAGTGACTGTACTTCAAATATAGCTTACTTACTGTGAAGCACTCTGGGCATGATGAGGAACTAAATGTGGCAGGGTTTCTTTTTACTTACAAGAGCAGATGAGTAGGTAGTAACACACAACTGTGACTCATGACATCAATGAACTGCTCAAGCTCTGCTTTTAATGTTTGACATGTTACTGCTTTGTTTCACTTCCAACTCTGTGTTATCCCAAGTGTAAAACAATACATAAGACAGTTAATTTATAATACAGTGAATGCATACTTCTGCTTTTAATTTTTCAGGGACAAACACTTGTCCTACTGTTGTCAATAATCTATTAAAGCTCTCCAGTATAGAGTCATAGAGATGTACAGAATGGAAACAGACACTTCAGTCTAACCCGTCCATGCCGATCAGATATCCCAACCCAATCTAGTCCCTCCTACCTGCTAACGGCCAGATATCCCTCCAAACCCTTCCTATTCATATACCCATCCAGATGCCTCTTAAATGTTGCAATTATACCAGCCTCAACCACATCCTCTGGCAGCTCATTCCATACAAGTACTACCCTCTGCATGAAAAAGTTGCCCCTTAGGTCTCTTTTATATCTTTCCCCTCTCACCCTAAACATATGCCCTCTAGTTCTGGACTCCCTGACCCCACGGAAAAGACTTTGCCTAATTACCCTATCCATGCCCCTCATCATTTTGTAAACCTCTATAAGGTCAGCCCTCAGCCTCCGACGCTCCAGGGAAAACAGCCCCAGCCTGTTCAGCCTCTCCCTATAGCTCAAATCCTCCAACCCTGGCAACATCCTTGTAAATCTTTTCTGAACCCTTTCAAGTTTCGCAACATCTTTCCAATAGGAAGGAGACCAGAATTGCACGCACTATTCCAACAGTGGCCTAACCAATGTCCTGTACAACCGCAACATGACCTTCCAACTCCTGTACTCAATACTCTGACCAACAAAGGAAAGCATATCAAATGCCTTCTTCACTATCTTATCTACCTGTGACTCCACTTTCAAGGAGCTATGAACTTGCCCTCCAAGGTCTCTTTGTTCAGCAACACTCCCTAGGACCCCACCATTAAGTGTATAAGTGTATAAGATTTGCTTTCCCAAAATGCAGCGCCTCGCATTTATCTGAATTAAACTCTATCTGCCACTTCTTAGCCCATTGGCCCATCTAGTCCAGATCCTGTTGTAATCTGAGGTAACCCTCTTTGCTGTCCACTACACCTCCAATTTTGGTGTCATCAGCAAACTTACTAACTGTGCCTCTTATGCTCGCATCCAAATCATTTATGTAAATGACAAAAAGTAGAGGACTCAGCACCAATCCTTGTGGCACTCCACTGGTCACAGGCCTCCAGTCTGAAAAACAACCCTCCACCACCACCCTCTGTCTTCTACCTTTGAGCCAATTCTGTATCCAAACGGCTAGTTCTCTCTGTATGCCATGAGATCTAATCTTGCTAATCAGTCTTCCATGGGGAACCTTGTCGAACGCCTTACTGAAGTCCATATAGATCACATCTACTGCTCTGCCCTCATCAATCTTCATTGTTACTTCTTCAAAAAACTCAATCAAGTTTGTGAGACATGATTTCACACGCATAAAGCCATGTTGACTATCCCTAATCAGCCCTTGCCTTTCCAAATACATGTACATCCTGTCCCTCAGGATTCCCTCCAACAACTTGCCCACCACTGAGGTCAGGCTCACCGGTCTATAGTTCCCTGGCTTGTCTTTACCGTCCTTCTTAAACAGTGGCACCATGTTTGCCAACCTCCAGTCTTCCGGCACCTCACCTGTGACTATTGATGATACAAATATCTCAGCAAGAGGCCCAGCAATCACTTCTGTAGCTTCCCACAGAGTTCTCGGGTACACCTGATCAGGTCCTGGGGATTTATCCACTTTTAACTGTTTCAAGACATCCAGCACTTTGTCCTCTGTAATCTGGACATTTTGCAAGATGTCACCATCTATTTCCCTACATTCTATATCTTCCAAATCCTTTTCCACAGTAAATACTGATGCAAAATATTCATTTAGTATCTCCCCATTTTCTGTGGCTCCACACAAAGGCCGCCTTGCTGATCTTTGAGGGGCCCTATTCTCTCCCTAGTTACCCTTCTGTCCTTAATAAATTTGTAAAAACCCTTTGGATTCTCCTTAATTCTACTTGCCAAAGCTATCTCATGTCCCCTTTTTGCCCTCCTGATTTCCCTCATAAGTATACTCCTACTTTCATTATACTCTTCTAAGGATTCACTCGATCTATCCTGTCTATACCTGACATATGCTTCCTTCTTTTTCTTAACCAAACCCTCAATTTCTTTAGTCACCCAGCATTCCCTATACCTATCGACCTTTCCTTTCACCCTGACGGGAATATACTTTCTCTGGATTCAGTTATCTCATTTCTGAAGGCTTCCCATTTTCCAGCCATCCCTTTACCTGCGAACATCTGCCTCCAATCAGCTTTCGAAAGTTCTTGCCTAATACCGTCAAAATTGGCCTTTCTTCAATTTAGAACTTCAACTGTATATCTCACTTCTAAAGGAGAAATAATAGATCTCAAACTCAATGGCTCATAACATTTCCCCATTAATGTATAGTCTGGTTTTCCTGTATTCTCCTTAGTCAAACCTTGCCTGCTGCTAGTGAATCTCCGGAGAGCAGGATACTAGAGAGAAAGACATTCATGAAAATACAGAATGATCACAGTTTGTCAATAACATCATTAGATTTTTCTGGTGAAATCTGATGTCTGACTTCACATTTCCATGGTAAAGAGGTACAGAAACTATGATCTTGCACCCAAGACTGAATTCTCCAAGGGGTTTAATGTTACACCTGCCACCCATCCCCAACCAGAGGAAAAGTTATTTATAAATGGACCAAGGTTTAAGATTGGCCACACGGTGTGGCGGATGGCTTAAACAAGCTGAGTGGAACAAAATTGTGCCCTCAAGAGCTGCTATCCAATCTGATAGCAGCAGTGCCAGAAGCAAGTAGTGGGGCCCATAAAGATGCACCGTGGACAGAGTTGCATTAGTTGGATCATTTCGGTGGGGAGGGATTGGGCACCGTAGGTGCTTGTTGAGGGGGAGAGATGCATGCTGAGGAGAGTTCTGGGTTTTGCAGGCCAGAAGGAGAGGGGGTTTGAACTAGGGGGTGCCCTGGTGAGCACAGAGCATCCCTCTCCCTTTCTTCCCACCTTTTCATCAACTGATGGGAACCAAGTTGGGAGCAAAAATAAGTTATTTACCCTCCATTTATCCTATTCTACATGAGTCTCCCTTTCCACAATGCCCCCTCACTTGCCCCTCCAAAACCATATGTGGCATGTTGCTGTAAAATCCAGCCTGAATCCCATGAAGAGATCACTGATAAGTTTGGGAAGCAAACACTAAATGGATTTATATTTAGAAGATGATTCCCCTGGAATAGACCATGCTAAGCAGAATGAGCAGAGGTCACACCAGACAGGACAAACTGCTAGAAGTCAAAAGAAGTGCAGGGGAAGAAGGGGTTTGAGCAGGAGGCCATATTTTTCTGGGATATTCAGGGAATAATTCTCCAAATGGATCTCATGTGGAATGGACTAAGAGTTCTGCAAAAGGAAACCCTCACACAAATCAGCTAACTTGGGCAGCCACAAGTGCAGACTTAGATTAGGAGGTGAACAGTGTGTCAGTTGTTGATAACTGAGAAGTGTAAAAAGAGAATGCTGGAGAAACTCAGTTGCTCTGGTACCATGTGCAGAGAGAGAAACTGAGTGAAAATTTAAACCACCAGTGACTATTGGCCTCAAGAGTAGTGTCATACTGTTCTTGAAATGTTAACTCTTTCTCTCTCCACAAATGCTGCCAAACCTGCTGAGTTTCTCCAGCAATTTTGTTTTTTCATCAGATTCCAGCACCAACTGTATTTGCTTTTATTTGATAGAAAATAAATATATATCTGATTTGAAAACCTTTGGAGATGAGCATCTCACCATGTAGACTGAAGAACTGAAGAAAGAAGACCCACTGCCATCTTCTCAGTGCAATTAGTGATGTTTAATAAATACTGATTTTGGGACCAATGCCAATTATTAACCACTGAGAAAGAACATTTTATTTCTAATGGTTGGGTTAAAGCATAATGGGCCATGTGTGGGCTACAAAGTGCTAAATAAACTGAATAATGTAGTTTCTGTTCATGTCTGAAAGGTGCAAGTTGACAACTCAAATTGCACATTATTGAAACTGAGAACTCTTCCATCAGGTTGCTGTGTATTAACAATATTGTAAGCACAACAAGAACATTTACAGAAGGAGTCTTGGTGGGCTCCAATGGGTCAGAGGCAGACTGAAAGGGAATCATTCGAATTGTATGGATGCTCTTGTAGAGACTGGTTTAAAGAATTTATTTGTGGAGGAGATTCATAGAGAGATTTACCCTCTACCTGACCTTGAAATGATTTATGCTGTCACTGGGGGCCTTTTTCACCTAAACCTACACATCAGCAAAATAACAGAACTGAATTGACCATCCGTCTTTCACAGAGCCCAATTTTTACTTTATATTGACTCCACCGAGTGTCAAAAGTAGGGCAAAAGTACTCAGTGTTGAAAGGAAAGTGGATGGCATGGTGGGGGTGAGGGGGCTGGGAAAGTCTTTTTTTAAAATAAAGGATCTGCTGAGAAATTATACAAATGCTTTAAAAATTCCAAGAGGGTGTTATCTCAAAACCGGGTAACATACTCTAAGTCATCTGACTGGATAACCAGGCACTAATTGCAACTTGCCTAATTAGCAAATTCATTAGCTGACCCAGCTGCTAGTCCTTGGCATCATATTCACTCAATACAATCATCTGCTGCTCTGCCTGCAGAGCGCCTGAGTACAAACATTCTGTGACTAATGCTTGGACTGCCCTGTTGATCACGGGCCTTCACACAGAAGTTCACTTCATGCCATGGAGACCGTAGAAACAAATATTCCGACATCTTTGTTTCTTGTCACATTGACAGCCATTCATATGTTAACACCATTTAAATGCCGATGATGCAGATATCACAGAAACAACATAGTTAGCTCGAGAAAAAAACACTACTGAAAAGCATTCATTTAAAAGGTGTAACAGAGTTGAAGCAATGGCCAGAGAGGCTACATCAGATGTGCTTACTGTTAGGTAGGTCAAATGACTGATATGCTTCTTTAGCAGTTCTGTGAAACAGCACAGTGGCCTATTTGTATCAAACTGATCTGACGGTCATGGTGATGTTAATAGCGGCAGTGTTCTTTCTATTCAGACTCCTAATATTGTCCTTGAGAACTTGCAGATCAAAGATGCACAAAAGCTTCTTTCACTGTCTTCAAATCTCATAATGAAGTTCAAAATGCAGGACAGACAAAAAGCAAAACTGAAACTGATACAAAATCCGAAATAAAACAACAACAATGCTGGAAAAATATAATGTTGATCAGCATCCGAAAGAGAATAAACAATTAATATTTCAGGAATATACCTCAATCAAAAATGGCATAGATTGCAGAAGCTTCTTCTGTAGAAATACAAGGGAGTATTGAAGCTTTCATTATGCACAAAGTCCTTCACAACATTTCCCCACCTCACTGTATCAAACTAATTCTTTAGATTTTGTGTTATATTTAACAAAATCACTTTTATATTGCAGTGTGTCTACACTTGCAACAGCAACAGGTCTCAGCTTTTTATGTATTTTGAGAATAGAGACCGGAGGTGTGGAAGACAAGTGTCGCTTTTTATTGGCCTCCTAACAGGGACAAGCAATATTCAGATGTAGTAAAACACAAGAGACTTGCTCTAGCTCCCAGGTCTTTCACTTGAATGCCACTTTCCCAAGCCCACATACCAAACACAAACGCCTGGAGAGCACCAGCTGGTGTAAAAAGTTTCTCTTTTCCATTGAGAGAGGACCAAAAGCTATTATACTCCCATTTTTGCAAAGCATGTCTTTAGGACTTCTCTTGACAAGACTGCAATTTGTGGTATCCGTGCAGTATCCAGCGTGAATATGTGATGTGACTTTTATTCCCTCTCGTTCTTTTCTTTCTCTCTCACACACATACACATCTTGGAGCTTTTATCACCCAGCTTAATAGAAAGACAACGCTTTGTTTTGATGCTCATTTTCCAGCACAATTGTTTTTTAAAAAGGTCATATAAAAGATAATCTCCATTAATTATGAATTAAAAAGCTAAGAAATACTAATGGCATTATTTGCACCTTGCTACAGAGAACTTCATGTGAAACACTAAGTTCAGTGTGACTACCAATAGCAAACGCTACAATTTCTGACATTTTCTTTTTGTGAATTTTTCCCTTTTTCTCCCGAAGGCATTGATTTTTGTTCTGATTCTGCCATTCCCCTTATTATCTTATCCAAGTGATGTTTTTATCTCACTGTGCATTCTTTACCCAAAAAGTAATGTACATGACAAAATATTTTGGCTTGAATATTACAATGATAAAATTCATTTCATTTCCATAAAGTATGTTTCACTCTACACAATTGTAACAGTCTTAATTTTAAAAAAATACATTCAATGTAAGAAATATATCTCAGGGGCAAAACATAAAATTTGGACATTAAAAGAAGTACAACAGATTTTTTTTCTCTATACACATATTCCATGCTGCAATGCCCTAATACATTTTAAGTTCTCTTAATACAAAATGTACATTCTGTTGTGTAAGGGCTTCAAGATCCTGGGGCACCCTTGTGCTGATTTCATGAAATTGCACATCACTGATCATAAATAGCACATGGGTTGAGCTACATCAATTAAAACAGATTACACTACACCAGACGAATTTTGTGAGTTTTGAGAAGACGTGGACATGAACATGTGAGGAATGATTAGCATGTACATATCAATGATTACTATATACAGCAGCATTTTGTATCAGTGTATCATAAATAGAGTTACTTTAAAGTCTCAGCCTGATCACAGTTCTCCTAAAGCAGTTTGACTAAAACGCAGTCTCATTGTGTGACATTAAAACTGTACGATAAAATACATTCTTTGTAAGGCTTACAGCCCGAGGGGTATTCAGTTTCCAGCCCCTCATTTTTCTATGGCTGAAAGGCCTTGGACAGAGAGCTGTCCCAATTGCCCATCTGCAATGCCTGCTTTGAGTTTTAGTGTCGAGAGTGTGGTGCTGGAAACGCACAGCAGGTCAGGCAGCATCCGAGGAGCAGGAGAGTCGATGTTTCGGGCAAGAGCCCTTCATCAGGAATGTTGAAAGGCTTTTGCCCAAAACATCGACTCGCTTGCTCCTCAGATGCTGCCTGACCTGCTGTGCTTTTCCAGCACCACACTCTCCAGCCTCTGCAGTCCTCACTTTCGCCTAGTTGAAGTTTAGTGTGTTCGTCAGCATGGAGACCTGAAGCTTGGAATGTCCTGGCCTGCAGCACTCTTTGTGCTGGAAGATGAACAAATTTCAGGCAGAACAAGGTGTGTCTTTCACCAAGTTGATGATCCTCCAGATGCAGGTGGTGTTGGGTGAGCAAGGTTGGGGATCTATTTCCTAGTTATTTTTCTGGCAGCAGTGATCAGGAGAGCACCTTACACTTTGGAAGAATAAAGAAGACCCTCCACGTTGCACTGTGGGAGATCTGCCAGATTCTGTTTGCTATTCCAGCGATGGCAACAGGCTAGAGATGTGTGGCCTGGCCATCACCCATTGCTTTATGTCAACATTCCTGCTAAAGCCAAGGTGGTGAGTTCCATTAATAAACTATGTTACATAAGTCTGTATCCTGACTTTTTATTGGCAATGTTTCTTCATTCAACAAAGAAGTAATTTATTGCATGCCATGCTAAGTTTTACACCCCTGCTCCTGTAGCACCTGCCACCTTCAAAAGATAAGTCACCTTGTGCATCCATTTAAGCAGCTGGGAATATTCAATGCCTTTGAAAAGGGGAGATTGCACATCTGCAGAAGCTAGGGCTTGGTTTGGGAGATGTGTAAGAAAACGTACAACTTTGAAGTGAGTTACAGTGAGGGTCAACTTTAACTGCTCTCACTGATGGTTCGTTGACTTATTTTCATTAATTTCTGTGGCAGCAAAGTGCCTCTGGAAGATAAGTTTGACTAACCATTTTGGACACTTACATCAAAACTATCTAAAATTTGGCAGAGTGCCCAAAGAATTGACCATCTGGATGGTTTGTGGTAAAATAGCAAATGTCAGTAGAGATTGCTCATCAGGAGTTGGTTTTGAGGGACGTTACGTGGGACAGAGTAAAAGCTATTTTTCTCCTTGTACCTCTTTAGATAGCATTCTCAAACACAAGACCTATTAATATTTACTCCAGAAAAACTGTGTCTCTTTGCTGATCATCTAATGTCCTTTAGTGAAGGAAATCTGCCATCCTTACTTGGTCTTGCCTACATGTGATTCCACTCACAAATGTGGTTGACTAGGTTAGTGATGGGCAATAAATATTAGCCTAGCCAGCAACACTCACATCTCAAGTTAACAACTTGAGTTAACAACTGGCTGGGAGTAGGTCAATCAGTAAAGCATGGGTTATCCAGGAGTCAGGATTCACCTGCATGCTCTCCAATCAGAAATCAGCCTGACTGAAAGATTTTAGCTTCCAGTTGACCAGAGAACAGAAGGGTGAAACACCACAAGCCACAGGATGATGCAGGTCAGGACACAGGAGAATGGGGAGGTGTCTGTGTGTCTGTGTCTGTGTCTGTGTGTGTGTGTGTGTGTGTTGGTGTGCAATCCTGGCTAAGAGGATGAGCTAATTCATCTTCTGATTTAATGTACATTGCATACACTCCAGACATTCTGGGAATAATGCGATACTTTAAACAAATAGCACTGAGAATGGGATATTTTCAATGTCCAGTGCCTCAGGAACTTGGTAGCTACATCAAGGTGACAATTACTACATCCAGAGGTTTATGCTTACCTAATAGATTCAGTACACTAGCCTCGGCAAGCTGGGAGCTAAGAGTGAAATTGGAGACCTGGGGCTTGGAGTGAGAATAAGGCCAGAGGAATGGATTGGAACCTTGGCAGCTGTTCGCTGGAAGCGAATGAAGACTTTAGCAGTTTTTGGAATTCTCAGAAAGGTGGGACAGTTGGGGAAAGGTTGTGGGTTGTGCAGAGGCCCTGTGAGGAAGGCTGTGGGTGATGGGAGAAGTTTAGGAAAGCATAAAGATGCTAGACTCTTGCATTCAGCAATCCTTACCTGAATGTACCTGTTGGATTCCCGAGGCCAGGGAAATGGAAAACATTCCATTCCTCAGTGATATTAACCCATACCTCACTAAGAATAGTTTTACTTTTAAAATGGTGTGCATGTCTGGAGCACTTCCATTAAATTATATATGTGCATAATTATACGATGAATATTTTGATATAAATACTTTACATACCATCAGAACTTTAAAATATTCAACTTGCAGTAAATTTGAGGTGACTGAAGAGCATACCTTTTATTTTGCACTATCTTTATTTAGTCCTCAGTTTATTCAACACAATTACAGACACAGTGCCAGGTCAGCCAGAATGCAGAGACAGCTTGAAAGTGGATTCTTTCAGAGCACCAACCATAAGTAGAAGAGAAAATAACGAGAAGAAGCTGTTCATTTGTATGTTAATTTTTTGAATGAGTTGTCATAAAAATTGTTACAACCAGACAATCCAACCCAGTTTATATGTTTGACGGGCCTTGCTATAGATTCTATACTTACATTGATCTGCTGCTCCCAGTGAGTTGACATCTGTTCTACAAAACAGGTTCGCGCAAGATCCCCTGGGGAATGATGTCAAAGGTATCACCTTAAGTGGGCACCTCCTTTCTGACTTGGCCACTGCAAACTCTCTTCTTGCTAAAACGGAAACTTAAATGTGAAAAGAGCTTCAGAGCATTTCTGTTTGCTGAATCTGTGCTGCAATGTTGTTCTGTAGCTGTCCCACAATGCCAACAGTTCCAATAAAAGTAATCTTGTGACTTCCTGTAGAGAGAGAATTTGGAAATTCAAATCGGAGTCTGGATTAGTAGTGCTGGAAGAGCACAGCAGTTCAGGCAGCATCCGAGGAGCAGTAAAATCGACGTTTCGGGCAAAAGCCCTTCATTAGGAATAAAGGCAGAGAGCCTGAAGCGTGGAGAGATAAGCTAGAGGAGGGTGAGGGTGGGGAGAAAGTAGCATAGAGTACAATAGGTGGGTGGGGGAGGGGATGAAGGTGATAGGTCAGGGGCAGGGGGAGGGTGGAGTGGATAGGTGGAAAAGAAGATAGGTAGGTAGGACAAGTCATGGGGACAGTGCTGAGCTGGAAGTGGGTGGGGGAAGGTGGGGGAAGGGGAAATGAGGAAACTGTTGAAGTCCACATTGATGCCCTGGGGTTGAAGTGTTCCGAGGCGGAAGATGAGGCGTTCTTCCTCCAGGCGTCTGGTGGTGAGGGAGCAACGGTTAAGGAGGCCCAAGACCTCCATGTCCTCGGCAGAGTGGGAGGGGGAGTTGAAATGTTGGGCCACAGGGCGGTGTGGTTGATTGGTGCGGGCGTCCCGGAGATGTTCCCTAAAGCGCTCTGCTAGGAGGCGCCCAGTCTCCCCAATGTAGAGGAGACCGCATCGGGAGCAACGGATACAATAAATGATATTGGTGGATGTGCAGGTAAAACTTGATGGATGTGGAAGGCTCCTTTAGGGCCTTGGATAGAGGTGAGGTAGGAGGTGTGGGCGCAGGTTTTGCAGTTCCTGTGGTGGCAGAGGAAGGTGCTAGGATGGGAGGGTGGGTTGTAGGGGGGCGTGGACCTGACCAGGTAGTCATGGAGGGAATGGTCTTTGCGGAAGGCGGAAAGGGGTGGGGAGGGAAATATATCCCTAGTGATGGGGTCTTTTTGGATGTGGTGGAAATGTCAGCGGATGATTTGGTTTATGCAAAGGTTGGTAGGGTGGAAGGTGAGCACCAGGGGCGTTCTGTCCTTGTTACGGTTGGAGGGGTTGGGTCTGAGGGCGGAGGTTTGGGATGTGGACGAGATGCGTTGGAGGGCATTTTTAACCACGTGGGAAGGGAAATTGCAGTCTCTAAAGAAGGAGACCATCTGGTATGTTCTGTGGTGGAACTGGTCCTCCTGGGAGCAGATATGGCGGAGGCGGAGGAATTGGGAATACTGGATGGCATTTTTGCAAGAGGTAGGGTGGGAAGAGGTATAATCCAGTAGCTGTGGGAGTCGGTGGGTTTGTAAAAAATGTCAGTGTCAAGTCGGTCGTCATTAATGGAGATGGAGAGGTCCAGGAAGGGGAGGGAGGTGTCAGAAATGGTCCAGGTAAATTTAAGGTCAGGCTGGAGTGTGTTGGTGAAGTTGATGAATTGCTCAACCTCCTCGCGGGAACACGAGGTGGCGCCAATGCAGTCATCAATGTAGCGGAGGAAGAGGTGGGGAGTGGTGCCGGTGTAATTATGGAAGATCGACTGTTCTGCGTAGCCACCAAAGAGACAGGCATAGCTGGAGCCCATACGTGTGTCCATGGCTACCCCTTTGGTCTGGAGGAAGTAGGAGGATTTGAAGGAGAAATTGTTAAGGTGAGGACCAGTTCGGCCAAACGAATGAGAGTGTCGGTGGAAGGGTACTGTTGAGGACATCGGGAGAGGAAAAAACGGAGGGCTTGGAGGCCCTGGTCATGGCGGATGGAGCTGTAGAGGGATTGGATATCCATGGTGAAGATGAGGTGTTGGGGGCCGGGGAAATGGAAGTCTTGGAGGAGGTGGAGGGCGTGGGTGGTGTCTCGAACGTATGTGGGGAGTTCAAATCTGAGTTCTAGTGAGAAAGGCTGGGTGCAATGGAAGGCAGGCTTCCAGTGCTTTTGCATTGCTGTCAGAAGGATGCTTAATTGTGTCGCTGACAGATTCAGCTTGTGCTCCCACAACAATTCAGAATAAATATAATGCCTTAACTGTTAAAAAAAGAGACTCCCTCTTGAGGTCAGTGTAAAAGCTGGGTTCAATTTCGATGACCGCAGTTGGGTGGAATTAAAATTTAATTAATGCTTTAAAAACCTGGAATTAAAAATGGCAGAAATGGTGACCATGAAACTATCATTGTCATAGAAATGCTTCTGATTAACTAATGACCTTGAGGGAAAGGAACCAGCTGTCCTTACCTGCTGTGGCCTACTCGTGATGACAGATCTACAGCAACATGAAGACTCTGAATTACCCTCCAAAATGTCCTAGCTGGACACACATTTCAAGGGTAATTAGGAATGGACAACAAATGGTGCCCCTGCTGGGGACACTCACATCCCATGAAAGAATAAAGGGCAATAATATGTTTGGAGTACTCACTTTAACAAAAATGTATTTTTACCTGATTTGTGTTATCTGTGATTTGCAGTGTAATTAGAATTACTGTAATTATCCCAGCACCTCTAATTAACAGCAGTGTGAAGCTTATTATTTAATGAAGTCTCCAAGGTCTTGCTTATCCCACACCCCCAACCTGTTCTGATTGCCTTAGGCTGCAGAATGCCACAATGAGTTTGCTTAACAAATCTCTGGTGGCAGATTCCTACAGAAAGTCTATGCCTGCCAGTGTTGTCTTCAAACTTCATGTTTCAGTTCATTGTCTTGCAGATTGTTGTGCTTGGAGCAAATCTCTCTTTTAGCTGAATGTTTAATTTCCAGCAAGGGGAATGGACAGGCAACAGTCAATAGCCTATCCACTCTTACTTTACTCAGATAGATGCAGCTGCCCAGGCACACGTAAAAACAATTGATATTCTTGAGCACATTTTTTAAAAAGAACAATTCTACCTTTTTAGCCAAAGTCAAGTGAGGAAAATGAAGGTGCTGTAAACAATTTCTGAAGCCTTAAGTTGGAGTGAATCGGAGCCAGTTGTTTTTTGCTTGTTGCATGCTGGAGACACCTACAGAATAAAGGACTGGCCACTATGGAGCCACAGGAGTGACTGTGACCCAGTTCCCAGACTACAGAGCATGGTCCCCCTGACTGAGAACACTCTGACCAGATGCCTGACTGTGACTAATCTCGTGGTGTTAGAGGCTGCCCTTGACTTAATGTGGCAAAAGTGAAGACTGCAGATGCTGGAAATCAGAGTCTAGATTAGAGTGGTGCTGGAAAAGCACAGCTGGTAAGGCAGCATTCGAGGAGCAGGAAATGTGCCAGGACCTCTAACTGATTCGTGCCTTCATGGACTTTGAGTACTAAACTCTTCAGGTTTGAGACAGGATCATTTGCTTTTTGAATGAATGTTGTGTTTTCCACATAAAGTGCTGGCACACAATGCAGCTGTGAGGTGGATGTAGCATGGTATTATACAGCAAGCTGTCTCAGAAAGTGTTGTAGAAACTCAGCAGGTCTGGCCGCATCTGAGGAGTGACAAAACAGAGTTAATGCATTGAGTCTAATGTGACTCTTCAAGACTGGCATTCCAGTGCTCTGTTGGTGGTGTCATGTTTTCATTCAGAAATTCAAAAAATCAAGTCCCTATAAGTCACCTCCATGGATCCAAAACATCTCATAGTACTACCTGTATTTTGAAGAAAATCGGGCAGGGTGGGGGGAAGAGGAGGAGGTGTTATTCCTCATGTCTGGCAGTATTCAGTCCTGAATCAACATCATAATAACGGGTTATCTGGTCATTATCACATTACTTTCTGTGTGATCTTGCTGCGTGCAAATTGTCTATTAGGTTTCCTACTTTACAATGGTGATGACATTCAGAAAATGTTTAGTTGGTAATAAAGTGCTTTGATAGGCTTGATAATCATGAAAGATACTATATAAATACACATCTCTTTTCGTTTCTCTCTGAATGCATTTGCAGGGGCTAATGCAATATATAAAATTACATTATGAAGTTTTCATGTTCAAAAAGATTTAAATTCCAGGGTTTATGCTTTGCTAACCATGATAAAACAAAAATGTAAAATTATGTATGTAACTTGAGAGCAAATTTCAGATATCTGCCTCACAAAATAGACTGCCAGATGACTATTTCTCTGATGTCAACAATGCATTTTGTTCTGAGTATGTTTGCAATACAGTGCCTGGCTTTGTAAACAATATGCTTTTGAAAAAGAAGGATAATTAGTGGTTAGTAAATATATTTAGCCAGTGATAAAGCCAGTGGATAATCTTGACATGCTGTAATAAAAAGCCCTTTAGCCTCACATAACATCAATTCAAGAGGAAAAGCAAGACAAGTATATTTAATGGTACAGGCACAAATAAATGTAATCTGAGATTACAGATGAGGTACTAATTTAATCAGTGTTTCATCAGTGATTATCCAAACTGGTTCTACAGCAGTAACTGTTAATTAGTGTCTGAGATAAATATGTTGGAGAGATTAAACAGCTTTGAAGAAATGGGAAAGTATGAGAGATGCAGTCTGTTTCCTTAATACCCTGCTTAAATTGACAAACAAATGTTGGATTTATATTCTAGTTCTGCCAATTCCAACATTCAATTGGGTATGATGATTTTTCCCAGAGTATTAAGTGAGCATTACCTTTCTTCATATTCTGGCCTTTGGACTTACTGATTTAGAATTCCATTCAAAAAACAATAAGCAATATCGTAATTTTAATGAATAAAACTGGGTCAATTTTCCCCTGAATCTGGAGTTCAAAATGTACTCCCTTTATAAAGCATTCCCATTTGCAGAAATATGGGTATACAGTTGACACTAAATGTGGTATCATGAATAGTTTGCACAATATAAATACCAAGTTTGGCTTCAAACCCTCAAATAAAATCAAAATACTGTGGATGCTGGAAACCTGAAATAAAAACAGAAAGTGCTGGAGAAATTCATCAGATCTGGTAACATTTGTGGAAAAAGGAACATTTTGAGTCCAGGCGGATGCTGGCAGACCTGCTGAGTTTCCCCTGCACTTTCTGACTTTAAATCCTGCTCTTGACTGATGCTAGTACCTGGTCATCCTCATTTTGACAGATCTTCTCCATGCACTTTTGCTGTTGTATATTGTCCTTCCTCAGCTCTAAGATCAGCTCTTTGGACTTAGAAGGACCTGCAGAACTCATGATCAGTGAAACAAAATTTCCTAGATGGACAATTATATTTGTTAAAAAAGGGGGAGAAAGTGAAGACTGCAGATGCTGGAGATCAGAGTCAAAAAGTGTGGTGCTGGAAAAGCACAGCTGGACAGGCAGCATCCAAGGAGCAGGAGAGTCGACATTTAGAGCTTAAGCTCTTCTTCAGGAATGAAGAGTTTATGCTCGAAACGTTGACTCTCCTGCTCCTCAGATGCTGCCTGACTGGCTGCGCTTTTCCAGCGCCACACCTTTTGACTGTGAATTATACTTATTAGCAAATGATTGCTGATAACAATTATCCTTCAAATACGAAGATTTTGTTTCACAAGAAGTAAACAATAAGGAGTTGGAAGAAAAATTAAGTTAGAAGTGGAGACATACCTCCACTGAATAGAAAACGTTTGGACATAGTCCAAATCAGCACAGTGCCTTTGCATCTAAAACTAACCTGAGGTGAATGTTTTGCCACATTCTGATGACTCTTTAAAACTATGACATTCCCTCAGGAAAACTTAATTAAAATGTTTTCTTAATAATTGCTTAAAAACCAAACAAAATGGAAATAATATTCATATGCAAAGTAATGCAGCTGGGAATAGAGCATTTCTATTCCTTGTACAAAGGAACTTGTAATTTTACAATGGGATTACAGATATGGTGCTTAAACATCTCCAGAGGCTGCTGCAAAACATATTAATTTAATGGATATCTGTGTTATGCTTACGAGGTGCTTTGAAATGTTGATTCCGGTACTTAATTGCTGAGCTTTGGGTGATCTGGAGTCTTTGGGTGACATCTGTTAAACACAAACTGTCATCTGTCTGTTTAAGATATGTCGGGGGAATGGATATCAGAACAGGCCGGTTGGAGTCGAGAGAGTTGACATGCATGGAAATGTGTCTCGTGTGTGTGGATTGCATATCAATGGTTTGTTTGAGATTGATTGTTTCTGAAAGGAGCACATTTTGACTCTTAAGATCATGTAGCAGTTCATATAAAATCCTTACGTCCATAACAATGACTGTAGAGCAGGTCTTTGAAAAAAAAATTCAGTCTTCTCTCTGGACACCAGTGCTCTGGTCCAGCAGTGCTGACAGTCTGAACTTTGACAGTGACTATCAACAGGTTGTGTTGCCAGTCAGGGTTATCATAACTTATTGGTCTTGTCCTCACCTGACATTCATATAAGCATCATCAGTAGATAGTGTTCAGCAGTAAGATGCCTGCCTGCATTTTTCCTTTCTTTCTGTTCACTGTCTACAGTGCTATGGCCTCATCCATGATTTGAACCCAGAGCTTTCAAAGTTTCTACTCTCATCAAATAGGGGAAAATTTATATAACCTTCACTGACAGAAGCACCTTTAATACCAGTTATATTTATACTGTATATTCTTTACCACAAAGATCCATTTTGAAAGCTTTTAAAATCAGTGAACATTAATCATGGTAGCTGCTCCTTGAATCCACTACAGCCAGGTCACCTCCTCACTGATCACACCAGCTATGTGTCATCACATCACTGTGCATATAAAAAAAGCTTCCTCACAGTTGTTCCCTTGGAATGAAGTCTTTTTGCTACATTACCTTTCAAACAGAAAGAAAAACAAAGTCACCATTTACTTTTGTGCATAACTGACTGAACAATTTGGATTTTCCACTCAGCTTGCTCCAAAGCTCATTAATAAATGCTGCTTCAAAATCCCATTGACTGGAGTATCAGGAAGATTCTGTTGATCTCTGCAGGCAGTTGGGCATTTTTAGGATTTCACCTGTTCATAGTAGGCAGAGTGATGGATTCCTAAAGAAAAACTCCCTTTACCTACTGTTACAAGGTGGATACCTGAAGACGTATTGCTTGTCGGCACGACATGGCATCATAAAACCATCTGTTACTGGCCGAATTTGAAAATATTCCCTGCATCTTGCAAAACTTATGACTCACTATATCAGTTATCATGACTGTTACTGTGCAGTGGCTGAGGTAGTGCAGAACAGGGAAATGAACAACTGTTATTGTTGTTGCTTTGTCTTGTGAAGAGTTTTTCCAATGTGTAGTTTTGGATTATGCTAGTAAACTATGTATGGCAGATTCATTGTTAGAAAGATATATTTCATCTTCTTATGTTCTCTTCTTCATTAGCCTCCCCATTTCCATTCACCACACACCATATCCAAGAACAAAATTTCATGTTGGAACCAATAGTATAGTGACGTGGAATGAATCAGACAGACATGCCACTTTCAGATCAGAGAATATCCAAAGAGAAGGAAAATAGGTTCCCATCATTAAAATGCATCTAGTATTTTCCTTATTGGGATGATGCCTTTTGGTGCTATGGTAAACTATGGATTTTCTGGATTAAAGAAGAAAATATTGATTATCACTTTTGCTCTTTTGTCAACAGAAACCACACTTCCTTTGTACATGCAAGAAGTAAATCCTGCACGTCTTAAAACTAAGGTGAGATATTACAATTGAAATAACTCCACAAAGGCCGGAATCCGGTCACCAAGTCACCCTTTATTTACACGTGGAACATTCTTGACACCGATCCAGCCCCCTCAGAGCCAATTCTCAGAGTGAACATGATGTCTGCCATTGCTATTTGTATCTGTCAGCCAGGTTCTCTATCGGGCTAGATTAATAGCCCCAATCAGGGGCTATGAGGTCCATCTGGCTGACCTTGTAACAATAACTACAACAATAAATGAAATGAATGAATATATCTTTTTAAAAAAGCATTCATGGGATGTGGGTGTAGCTGATAAAGTCAACATTTATCATTCAGAGGGCAGTAAGAATCAACCACATTTGCTGTGGTCTGTAGTCACATGTAGGTGAGGTAAGAATGCCAGATTTTCTTCCTAAAGAGCGAGACATTAACCAAACAGATAGATTTTTACAATATTCAGAAATGGCTGAATGGTGAACATTTGACTGGCTTTGAATTCCAGATTTTTTTGAATCAAATTTTGATGATCTACATCATGGAATTTGAACACATGCTCCCAGCACATCAGCATGAGGTTTTGGATTACTAGCTTAGAGACATTAGCACTACACCACCATGACTTCTGAAGTGAAGCTCAGTTATGTTAAGGCATGACAAATTGCCAGGATCTGACAGGATACATTTGATCCTAATGGAAATAGGGAAGAAATTATGGGGGCCTGAAGAACTATATTTTAAAGATCGTTGAGAATGGATGTGTACCAGAGGACTGTAAAGTGACCAAGTGCCATTTCTAAAGGAAAGACAAAACTAACCTGAGTAATACAATTATTTTCAGTGATAGGGAAAATTAAAGAAGAAATTAAACATCTGGGTGAAGACAATATAACACAAAGTAGTCAACATAGCCTTCAAAGAGGAAGAGCAGGCTTGGCAATGCTCTTTAGAGAACTTACACGTAATTAAATGGAGGAAATGAGCAGATGTCATGTACAGTTAGTTCTGCTGTAATGCGGTGGTTCCTGTCTCGTTCAATCCCATGTTATAAAAAAAACATGAAATAGCATTTAAACTAATGGGGCTGGAATCGCGTCATAACCAATACACGGTTTAAACCTTCACACTTTAGAAACAGTGTCCCCAATTCGTCAATCGTGTTATAGTGAATTTGTGTTAACAAAACGCGAGTTATAGCAGAATGATCTGCACTTGAATTCTCTGAAAGCTTCAACATAGGACTTTCAAGAAGACTGTTGGAGAAGATTAAAAGATTTATAGTTAGGAGACGAGTGATCAGATTAAATCTGATAAAAATGGAGGAAACCGAAAATATTTGTAGAATTGTCGAAACTCTCTGTCCAGTTTTGTTCTGGTCCTCTCTTGTTCACTGTTCAATTAGTTAGATATAAGGCTGGAGGGATAGGGGTCAAATAGCCCTTGGTTCCAAATAGGAGGAATGGTAAATGATTCTGAGGAGTGAAGCATGGAGGAATATTGATCGAATGGAGTTGGAGAAAGCTGACAGATAAAACCAAAAAGCTGCAGATGCTGGAAATCTGAAATGAGAACATAAAGTGCTGGAGAAACCCAACAAATCTGGCAGCATCTGTGGTGAGAGACTGAATGAAGTGGATGAGTGGGAGGATATGGGAATTCCCATTCACAAGAAATTAAAAGGAGCATTATCAAGTAGACAAGATTTTGAAAAGAAACAATTGAAATTATAGGTTTTATAAAAACAGATAAGCCACACAATTATAGAGACATAATATTGAATCCAAATAAGGCCATTATAAATCCATGCTTGCCCTATTTTGTGCATTTCAGCGAAGAAATATGTAAAATTATGGAGTGCATGGAAAGTGTAGATTTTTGGAGTCTTTTTTCCCAGGGGGAAAAGTACTAGGGGGCATAGATTAAAGGTGAAAGGAAAGATGTGCGAGGCAAAATTTTTTTAATAGAAGTTGGTAGGTACCTGGAACATGCTGTCAGGGATGTTGGTACAAGCAGATACATTAGCAAAGTTTAAGAGGCATTTAAACAGACATATAAACAGGCAGGGACCATATGCAGGCAGAAGGGATTAGTTTACAATGCTATCATGGTCAGCACAAAAATGGTGTGCCAAAAAGCCTGTTTCTGTGTTGTAATATTCTATGTTCTAAGGGCAGAATATTCAAGTCAAAGAAAATGGTGCAGTGTAGGTTCCCCAGAACCTACAAGCACTAGGAAGGAAATTGAAGTACAGGTCCTCAAGGGTCATAATCTCCAGATTACTGCCCGAGTTACATGCCAATTGGCATAGGGATAAGAAAATTAGGGAATAAACACGTGGCTAAGGGATTGGTGTGGGAAAGAGGGATTCCACTTCATGGGGCATTGGCATCAGTTTTGGAACTGGGGAGATCTGTACCATTGGGACGGTCTCCACCTGAACCGATCAGGTACCAATGTTCTAGCAAAGAGGATAATTAGAGTGGTCAGTAGGACTTTAAACTTCTGAGTTGGGGGGAAGGGAAAGTGAAAGCGACAGGGAGTATGGAGTTAAATGGAAAGATAAGTGGCAGGATAGCATATGTGCAGGCGGATTTAAACTTGATACAGACTGGGAATGCAGCAAAAAGGAAGGATAACTTAGAACATCTTATGACTTCCAATATCTGTAATGATAAGAAAGTTATCATTAAGGCACTTTACCTGAATGCTCGTAGCATTCGTAACAAAGCAGACAAACTAATGGCACAGATCATCGTGAATGACTATGATGTGGTAGGCATCACAGAGACGTGGTTACGGGGTGGTCAGGACTGGCAGTGAAACATCCAAGGGTTTTCAACTTATCGATAAGACAGGGAGGTGGGCAGAGATGGCGGGGTTGCCTTGTTAGTTGAGAACAAAATTAAATCTATGGCACTGAATGACATAGCGTCGGATGATGTGGAGTCTGTGTGGGTGGAATTGAGGAACCACAAAGGCAAAACAACCATAGTGGGAGTTATGTACAGACCTCCTAACAGTGGGTCAGGACCAGGGGCGCAACATGTACTGGGAAATAGAGAAGGCATGTCAGAAAGGCAAGGTCACGGTGATCGTGGGAGACTTCAACATGCAGGTGGACTGGGTAAATAATGTTGCCAGTGGATCCAAAGAAAGGGAATTCATGGAATGCTTACAGGATGGCTTTTTGGAACAGCTTGTCATGGAGCCGAAAAGGGAGCAGGCTATTCTGGACCTAGTGCTATGTAATGAACCAGACTTTATAAAAATTCTGAAAGTAAGGGAACACTTAGGAAGCAGCGCTCATAATATGGTAGAGTTCAGTCTGCAGTTTGTAAGAGAGAAGGCAAAATCGGATGTAATGGTGTTACAGTTAAATAATGGTAATTATGAGGGCATGAGAGAGGAACTGACGAAAATAGACTGGAAGCAGAGCAAAAATGGCAGGAGTTTGTGGGTAAAATTGAGGACACTGGACCCAAGAAGAGAAAGATTATCCGGGGAGGGATTAGACAGCCATGGCTGACAAAGGAAGTCAGGAATCTATCAAAGAAAAAGAGAGATCCTATAAAGTGGCCAAGAGCACTGGGAAATCAGAAGATTGGGAAGGCTACAAAAACAAACAGAGGATAACAAAGAGAGAAATAAGGAAGGAGAGGATCAAATATGAAGGTAGGCTAGCCAGTAATATTAGAAATGATAGTAAAAGTTTCTTTCAATACATAAGAAACAAATGACAGGCAAGAGGAGACATTGGGCCACTTCAAATTGATGCTGGAAGCCTAGTGATGGGAGATAAGGAAATAGCAGGAGAACTTAATAAGTACTTTGCATCAGTCTTCATAGTGGAAGACATGAGTAATATCCCAACAATTAAAGGGAGTCAGGGGGCTGAGTTGAGTATGGTTGCCATTACAAAAGAGAAAGTGCTAGAAAAGCTAAAAGGTCTTAAAATTGATAAATCTCCTGGCCCCAATGGGCTACATCCTAGAGTTCTGAGGGAGGTGGCTGAGGAAATAGCGGAGGCGTTGGTTGAGATCTTTCAAAAGTCACTGGAGTCAGGGAAAGTCCCGAATGATTGGAAGATCGCTGTTGTAATCCCCTTGTTCAAGAAAGGATCAAGGCAAAAGATGGAAAATTATAGGCCAATTAGCCTAACCTCGGTTGTTGGTAAAATTCTAGAATCCATCATTAAGGATGATGTTTCTAAATTCTTGAAGAGCAGGGTCGGATTAGAACAAGTCAACATGGATTTAGTAAGGGGAGGTCATGCCTGACAAACCTGTTGGAGTTCTTTGAAGAGGTGACAAGTAGGTTAGACCAGGGAAACCCAGTGGATGTTATCTACCTAGACTTTCAAAAGGCCTTTGATAAGGTGCCACATGGGAGGCTGCTGAGCAAGGTGAGGGCCCATGGTGTTCGAGGTGAGCTACTGGTATGGATTGAGGATTGTCTGTCTGACAGAAGGCAGAGAGTTGGGATAAAAGGTTCTTTTTCAGAATGGGAGCCGGTGACAAGCAGTGTCCCGCAGGGTTCAGTGTTGGGCCGCAGCTGTTCACGTTATATATTAATGATCTGGATGAAGGGACTGGGGGCATTCTAGCGAAGTTTGCCGATGATACAAAGTTAGGTGGACAGGCAGGTAGTACTGAGGAATTGGGGAGGCTGCAGAAGGATCTAGACAGTTTGGAAGAGTGGTCCAGGAAATGGCTGATGGAATTCAATGTAAGCAAATGCGAGGTCTTGCACTTTGGAAAAAAGAATACAAGCATGGACTACTTTCTAAACGGTGAGAAAATTCGTAAAGCCAAAGTACAGAGGCATCTGGGAGTGCTAGTTGAGGATTGTCTAAAGGTAAACATGCAGGTTGAGTCCATGATTAAGAAAGCGAATGCAATGTTGTCAATTATCTCAAGAGGGTTGGAATATAAAAGCACTGTTGTGCTACTGAGACTTTATAAAGCTCTGGTTAGGCCACATTTGGAGTACTGTGTCCAGTTTTGGTCCCCACACCTCAGGAAGGACATACTGGCACTGGAGCGTGTCCAGCAGAGATTCACACAGATGATCCCTGGAATAGTAGGTCTAACATATGAGGAACGGTTGAGGATCCTGGGATTGTATTCATTGGAGTTTAGAAGATTAAGGGGAGATCTAATAGAAACTTACAAGATAATACATGGCTTGGAGAGGGTGGACGCTAGGAAATTGTTTCCGTTAGGCGAGGAGACTAGGACCCGTGGACACAGCCTTAGAATTAGAGGGGGTAAATTCAGAACAGAAATGCGGAGACATTTCTTCAGCCAGAGTGTGATGGGCCTGTGGAATTCATTGCCGCAGAGTACAGTGGAGGCTGGGACGCTAAATGTCTTCAAGGCAGAAATTGATAAATTCTTGATGTCACAAGGAATTAAGGGCTACTGGGAGAATGCGGGTAAGTGGAATTGAAATGCCCATCAGCCATGATTGAATGGCGGAGTGGACTTGATGGGCCGAATGGCCTTACTTCCGCTCCTATGTCTTGTGCTTATGCTTATGCTTACGCTTATACTTAATGTCATTTGGTATGAAATAAAAGATTGTCATGTCAGGAGCTTTAATCATTAGAACAAAGGAGATTATAAGATGTTTTGATAAAGGTGGTACAGATTAGATAGAAACAAATTGTTTCTAATGATTGAGAGGTCTAGAAACAAGAAGATTTTGATATGAGATTAAATGAAAATAATTTAGGTGAAACCTTATTTGCACAGAAGGTTATGAGGTCAGGAATGTTAATGACTAAAGCAGAGATCCTGCCAATATTTAAGAATAAATAGATGGATGGTCAAAAATAAAGGAAATTAAAAGATATGAAGAAAGGCAAATGCGTGAAATTCAGAAGGTTCCTTGTATAGGGGCTACTATAGACCAAGATATAAGAAGTTAAGAATTTAAGAAATTGGAGCAGCAATGGACCTTAAATTCACTTTTCTACCTACACAAACTGACTGAGCTAAAGAGGTTGAGCCTGTTTTGATATTGTAATTTCTATGTTAAAAAAACCTGATAAAATCCATTGGTTGTTTAAATCGTTTTACATCTGACCTATATGCTGAAATCTCGAGTAGAATAACACTAAATCTGCTTTTATACTCTTATACTCTTTGAGACTGATGTCTCAATACTGGTTCATATAATTTCCACTACTAGATCTGACTCCTTTAACACGCCTAATCTTAAGCCATTTTCTTCCTGTGAGTCTACGATTCTGCAGCTGGGATAAGCAAGATGGATTTTGTCAGGTGCTAGGTCACAGATGTCAGATTTCAAGAATCTAACCAGCGTAAAAATATCTTCAGAGCCAGTATCACCCACCTGGCAGCTGAAAAGCTAACAGCCATTAATTTGAAATGTGTATACTTTGAAAGCTTCTTGCATCCCTTTCCCACTACATGTTGAAAGTGCTGATCCTAGCTTTGCTTTAAATCCATGGATGTGGTCACTTTTCTTGTTTGTTCCAATGAGCAAATCCTGGGTTAATTTCCTTCTTTAGTGAGGGTGTGCCAATGGCAATTGGTGAATTCATTAAACTGGCATGCAGTTCAACTCAGTAAAGGAAGAACCAACCTTGTATCTCTGAATCAGTTACTGCCTTAAACAGTTGAGCCAAGTGGGAAGCTCAAATTTACTCTTGAAGGAAGTATTAATACTGGAGTGTTAAGAAATCCTTTTGTCTAGTTTGCTAGGCTGTATGTGACACTGTGTTTGGGAAGTCAAATGAGTCATGTGGAATTCTCCACTGGTTGGTCCTGGGGAATTGCGCTGGGGAGGAATTCAACAAAGATAACTTGTAATTTCTGTTGGGTTACCACTGTCTTAAGTCTGCTAGGTAACTTGCCTCTGCACAGTAAAATACCTGTAAATCCATGGTACATCTATATATATATATGATTCTACAGCAAGAGTATCATTAAGATTGTGACGTTAAACTTTTGTGGTTTTGTTACTGACATTCACAAAAGAATCTTGCAAGGCATAATTGCAATAGAAATGTTAATTTTTACTAGAGTAAGAAGATTGTTCAAATAATTTGGTCTTTTTCTCATTTCTGAAATCATGTGGCATCAAGAATCCCCACCATCTCTGTGGAGGTCATTAGCTGAATACTGAAGCATGACTTTCAATTCTCCTTTCTTTATACGCCAATTAAGTTTTAATGAATTTCCATTTACTTTACTGGCATTGCAGAGAGAAGAAATATGCTTTACTTAACCACTTTTTTGAATACATTTAGGGTCATAGAGTCATAGAAATGTACAGCATGGAAACAGACCCTTTGGTTCAACTTGTCCATGGTGACCAGATATGCTAATCTAATCTAGTCCCATTTGCCAGTACTTGACCCATATCCCTCTAAACCCTTCCTATTCATAAACCCATCTAGATAAACGTTGCAATTTAAATGTTGCAATTGTACCAGCCTCCACCACTTCTTCTTGCAGCTCATTCCATACAGGCACCACCCTTTGTGTGGAAAGGTTGCCCCTTAGATCTCTTTTAAATTTTTCTCCTCTCACCCTAAACCTAAGCCGACTAGTTCTGGGCTCCCCCACCCCAGGGAAAAGACCTTGTCTAATTACCCTTAAATGCCACTCATAATTTTATAAACCTCAACAAGGTCACCCCTCAGCTTCTGATGGTCCAAGGAAAACAGCCCCAGCCTATAGCTCAAATCCTCCAACCTTGGCAACATCCTTGTAAATCTTTTCTGAACCCTTTGAAGTTTCACAACATCCTAACCAATGTCCTGTGCAGCTGCAACATGACTTCCTAACTCCTGTATTCAATGCTCTGACTAATAGAGGAAAGCCTGCCAAATGCTTTCTTCACTATTCTATCTACCTGTGACTCCAATTTAGAAACTATGAACCTGCACTCCAAGATCTCTTTGTTCAACATTAGTTTATCAGAACAACATAGTGACATAATCAAAGGAGCTGGGAATGATTAATGCAGTGAGATAGAGCTGAAAGGACCATTCATAATATAATAAGAAACACTTACTTATATTAATACATCTAGCAGTTGGCAAATCAGTTACTGGTAACAATCAAGGCTCATAGCTATTTAAGAAAATACTGAAAAGAAAAACAAATTTCTGGTCACCTTGTGGACAAAGGCTCTGTTGAAGTAGTCATAGAATCATAAGCATGGAAACAGACCCTTCGCCAAACATGTTCCTGAAGTAAACTAACCCCACCTTCCTGTGCTTGGCCTACATCCCTGCAAACCTTATTCAGATGTCTTTTAAACATTGTAACTGTACATGCATCCATTGCTTTTTATGCCAGTTCATTACACACATGAACCAATCTCTGTGTAAAAAAAGTTGCCCCTTATGTCATTTTTTTTAAAGCTTTCTCCTCTCATCTTAAAAAAAATGCACTCTAGTTTTGAATTCCCCCATCCTATGGAAAAGACTCTTGTCAGTT
The DNA here is from genome assembly GCF_037043375.1 of Chiloscyllium plagiosum. NCBI lineage: Eukaryota > Metazoa > Chordata > Chondrichthyes > Orectolobiformes > Hemiscylliidae > Chiloscyllium > Chiloscyllium plagiosum. The sequence continues at coordinate 39,126,276 of NW_028270148.1, forward strand.
CACCTTATCGATGCCCCTCATGATTTTACAAATCTCTATAAGGTCACTTCTCAACCTCCTATGCTCCAGTGAAAAAAGTCACAGCCTTTCCAGTTCATTTTTATAACTCATACCCTCCATTCCCAGCAACATCCAGGTAAACATTTTCTGAACCCTCTCTAGTTAAATAATATCCTTCCTATAACAGGGCGACCAGAACTGCACACAGTACTCCAGAAGAGGCTTCACCAACATTCTGTACAACCTCAATACAACGTCCCAAATCCTATGCTGAATAGTCTAAGGAATGAAGGCAATCATATTAAAGGCCTTGTTAACCGCCCTGTGTACCTGTGACACAAATTTCAAAGAATTATGTCCCTGAACACCGAGGTTTCTCTGCTTTTCAACGCTAGCCAGGTCCCTATCATTCATCGTAAAAGTCCTTTTTCGTATTACCAAAATGCAACGCCTCACATTTATCCCAAATTAAACTCCATCTGCCACTCCTCAGCCCTTTGACTTGCTTGATCAAGATCTTTTTGTAACCTTAGATAACCTTCTTCACTGTCCACTATACTACCAATTTTGGTATCATCCATAAACTTACTAACCATGCCTCCTATATTATCATCCAAATTGTTTATATAAATGAGAAACAAAAGTAGACCCAGTATTGATTCTTGTGGAACACTGCTAGTCACAGGCCTTCAGTTCAAAAATCAATCCTCCACCACCAGCCCATCTCCTACCGTAAAGCCAATTGTGTATCCAATTGGTAAGCGGACATGAATTCGATGTGATCCAACTTTAGTAAGTAGTCTACCACATCAAGCCTTGTCAAAGACTTTATTAAAGTTCGAGTGAACAATATCTACTGCTCTGGCCTCATTAATCTTTTTGGTTACTTCATTAAAAAACTCAATCAATTTTGTGACACACAATTTTCCTCACACAAAACCATGCTGACTATCCCTAATCAATCCTTGCCTCTCCAGTTTATGTAAATACTTTCCTTCAGAATCACCTCCAACAATTTACCCACCAATGTCAGACTCACAGGTCTATAGTATTGCCTTATAGCAACAAGAATATTCTGTTTTTCTGGAAACAAAGGAAAACTGCACATTTTGGAAACCAAAAATAAAACGGAAACTTAGGAATTGGTTTTTCTCCTTCGTTTATGACGATGTTTACCTATAAACACGTGAGGAGGGGTGCATCATCTCCCCTTCTTTTAACTCCCTTGGTTGGCCACAACGATGGATTTCTAATTTTTTTTAGCATGCAGCTACATCACATATCAGTTAAACACAGTTCACCAGTTCAGAAATGGTCAAGTCAATTGCAAGATTTCCTTGAATGAAAGAAAAGGAATTTTATTGCTTAATAATTCTGATAAAAATAATGAAATGCAACATAAAACATCCATAGTATCGTGGGTATAAAATTTAAAAAAGGGGAGAGCTTCTACTACAAAAATGAAGAGCAAGAGGCTATGAGAAAAACAGTGATAGAAAGCAAGCCCTCCAGTTCTGCTGTTATGAATCTATCATCCTCTGTCTTTTTGCCCAAAAGCAGTTTCCAGGAATACTTTGTTCACTTGTGTTTGTCTGTGTCTGGCATCATTGATTTAGATAACCTGCAGCTGACTTTCATCCCAAGAATCCTGATGAAGGGCTTTTGCCCAAAAGTGTCAATTTTCCTCCTCCTCAGATGCTGCCTGACCTGGTGTGCTTTTCCAGCACCACTCTAATCTTGACTTTCATCCCAAAATGTAAAATTATAGGGATCAGTGCTCAGGCCATGATTATTTACTCTCTATATATTCATTATTTGGATGCAAAAAGTAAATGTTCTATAGTCAAGTTTGCAGATGACACAAAAATAGACAAGAATGTAAGTGGAGCTATGAATAAAACTGAAATGGGCAGGCAGAAGTGGGTACTGCAGATACTGGAGATCAGAGTCAATTTTAAGCCCTTCCTGATGAAGGGCTTTTGCCCGAAATGTGGATTTTCCTGCTCCTCGGATGCTGCCTGACTTGAAATGGCAGGCACCCTACTGTGATAATTGATGGTTATGAAATCAGTCATGCAGCAGTAATCCAGTAATGGAATACCTGAGGTTTATGCCAAAAGACAGCATATGACAAAAAGCTTTGCTTTGTAGCATTCCAGCTATTTTTTGAAATGTTTAAAGGACAGGATTTTTAAATGCCTTGACAGCTTCATAGCTCCCTTTGACACTTCCTTTTCAAGGTTCCATTAACAATTTTGCCCTTCCCTTTGACACTTTTGACAGCTCCCTTATTGTGTTCTTTTGATAGGACCTCTTACTAGTCACATTTCTGACCTTTGTGTTTTCACAGGTTTGTTAACAATTCCAAGGAGCACTACAGTTAATGAGCTTGTGCATATTTATGCCAGCTTTTATAGCTGTTCCAAGAGAGACCTTTACAATACCACCTGTCCTCCCAGCGACAAAGGCATGTAACATCCCCTAAAGGTGTTCTGGTACCATTTGAAAGGGGATCCTTACCTCTCCAAAGGAATGCATGAAGTTGAGAACTGTCCCTGCCAGGTTTCTTCTGCAGATTTTGGGTTTCATATTCCTGGGCTACCAAAGTCTGACTCAATCGAATGCAAGAAATGATTTAAATGGCCATCTCCCTCCATGAACTGGCTATGTACAAATCCCAACCACCCAACTCCTTTCCTGCATCCCCTAAAAATGGGAAATGCAACTCTCAGGAATGGAGCCTCTCCAAGACCAGCTACCATTTTTGAAATGACAGAGAAACCCTCTTGGTGGCAAAAAATCCGGGCCTGAGAGTCATGACTTGGTTTGCGTAGAAATTGAGATTCTTATTAGAGCTAAACAGTAAAATAGCAAAGTTGATATCACATGTGAAAACATTTCCCAGTTGTTATTTTCCTTGTATTGCCACACCTTTGCTTTAAGCTTTTGTTCACTCCCTAACACTCAGACTGGCGCAGTGTGTAATCTTGTTGCAACACCAAATTAAAATCGTAATGCAAGATGTAATTTAAGCATATCAAGTCGTTGTCAGCTGTTGGAAATTGACTCGAGCAACCCTTCATGTACGTCACAGATGTATTAAGGACTAGGAAACTATTAATTAATTTGTTTTACAAAATGTCAGTTGTCAAATCCTAAGGCCACTCAGCAAACTTTAACCCTTTTGTGAGTGCAGTTCAAATAGGACACGCCCATGATCACAGATATATTGAAACATGGCAGGACTAAGGGAGAATTACAGCTGAGTCAAATCCTGTGCTCACCTGTCTTTTCGCAAACATATGCTTTCCATTAACTAGCAAACAGTAACAAAAGTGGCTAAATTTACCTTTGCTAACTCTGTGATACTGAAACCACTTCTACCACTGAGATCAGTAAATTGATGAAGGAGCAGTGCTCTGAAAGCTTGTAATTTCAAATAAAACTGTTGGATTACAATCTGGTGCTGTGACTTCTGAATCAGTAAACTGAACAGGGAACAAACATATGATCGTGCAGACATCCAGCTCAGCTTCACATCAGGTATTATAGCTACCTGCTGGCCTGTGTGAAATTTTTTGTGGACAGGAATTTGGATTAAATTTCAAAAGAGGAGCTTTCGACAGAGCTTTAGTTTAACGAGCATGTTAATAATATAAAGACCCATGTCTACAGCATTTACGATGCCTCGTGATGGGTAAGAACCTATAATATAAAGAAAGATGAGAGATGATAAGAGGAAGATAATTATAGGTCTTTTGGTGGAAATAATTGATGTAACATGAATGGATGTTGGAAACCCAGATAGTTTATGGAGGAACTTTGGTGAATGAAAGAAAAAAAGACAAGAGATGCAGTTAAAAAAAAGGGTTAAAGTAAGGCACTGTTCAGTTAGCCAGAAGTAAATTATAAAAGCCAAGGATTTTTGAAGTTTTAGATAATTTGCTCAGCAATAAATTATTTGAGATTTGTGGTTGATCATAGTCCAGGATGGCTAATTTTATGGGGTGGTAAAGCAACTGTGCCCATTTACAGTTAAAACAAAGAGTCATGAGAGCAGATGGGGATAGCGGTCACTATCTTCTACTAACAAACCACCTTTCATTACATTATGGGTTCTTATCTACACCCAATTGAAATCCCAACCATCAGGGAAAGCAACTGTCAACGATCTCCTTCTATCAAGCCAATTCCTTATCCTACACCACACAGCAACAGTTGACTAAAACCACAATTCCCTGTTTCATCTGCACAAATAGGACTCACAAACTATAACCCTTCACTCAATCCACAGCACCATGAAACTGCAAAATCAACTGACACACAGCTTGCACAAAACTCCAACAGTGCCAGCAAGTGAGTCCACCCTCACTCCCATAAATCAACATCTGACAAACGCCATTCTTTCAACAATGCAACAACCAATTAAAAAAAAACTTAAAATTATTCAAGTTCAATACTTTCCACCATTTGAAACAGACCTGCGCCCCTTCTTCCCACACTTTAGCACTATCATAGAATCCCTACAGTGTGGAAACAGGCCATTTGGCCCAACAAGTTCACATTGACCCTCCGAAGAGCAACTTACCCAGACCAATTCCCTTAACCTATTACTCTACGTTTACTCCGAACGAATGCACCTAACCTACATATCCCTGAACACTATGGGCAATTTAGCATGATCAATTCACCTAACCTGCACATCTTTGGATTGTGGGAGGAAACCGGAGCATCCAGAGGAAACCCACGCAGACATGGGGAAAATATGCAAACTCCACACAGACAGTCACCCAAGGCTGGAACTTGTGTCCCTGGCACTGTGATACAGCAGTGCTAACCACTGAGCCACCATACATTAACTTAAAACTTAGACATAGACATAGAAAATAGGAGCAGGAGTAGGCTATTTCACCCTTTGAACCTGCTCCTGCTTATTACAATCATGGTTAAACATCTAATTCAATGATAGCGTGTTCCCTGTCCATGGCCTAGGATGCTAGGAGAGAGTTTTTTTCCCATCTGTGAGGGCAGTATTAAAGCTGGATTTGAAAGGTATAAGGCAGATGCTGCTGATGAGAACAGTGACATGTGATTGGACAGTGGACCAAGGAAGACTCAAAACCCAACAGGTATATGAAAGGGTGTTTAAGAATGACAGGTAAGAATGATGGAGGTGGTAACTGAGATTTAATGGAGTCACTCAGAGTGGGTACGGTGTTAGAATGGCTTGTGTAATCGATTGATGACTACGCAGCCCACTCCTTCCATCAGGAAAACTGACCCACTCCTTTTATTTAGTGGTGGTAATGGACTGACATCAGGTACTGACCCACTGAGGCTAAATGGACTCCATATTGAGCTATTTAAAAGGCCATAAATTCAGAGCTCAATGCAATTTAGTGGCGATTCAGGGATTCACTTGAATTTTTGTAGTTTATCTGACCAGAGAAGAGGAGGTTGGGTACAATGTGTCCCCTATAAAAGTATTTAATCGAGTGTCCTGACATCAGGAAGGAGGTACCCACTGAGACCCTAACCCCTCCCCTTACATTGGACTCTCCTTGTCAGGGACTTTCTCCCTTTGAACCCAATCTATTCCCACTCACCCTGTCTCTAAGGATTAAGCAATAATCCTTGGTGAAGGTGACTGGGAGCTTCATCCTAGTCTAGGTTTTACGCTGGTGGGCTAAAGCCTACATTAAATTACACCTGGTATGTCATTCTTATTGCACAAAATATGAATGGTGCTGAAAAGAAGCATGGTAATACAAATTTGTATCTTAAAAGTTGCTAGGATATGTTTTAATCAACCAAATTTAGATTAAACTTCACTGTTTACCTGCAGTGGGTATCTCACACAAGAATCATTATTTGCAAAGAGATTGATCAAATAACAACATATTAGGCACATTGGTGCCCCCTGATAGCCCTGTAATAAAGACATCATAGTAGCACCAATAAAACATTAACTAACTGAAGTTTGAGGATCAAGAAATGGACAGTGGTTATTAAATATTTCTGAATACTAGAGCTGGAATATACCTTCCTCCTCAGAGAGGGTCTGAAAGGCACATGGAGGCAATATGATATAGTGGGAGGTTGTGGGCTAGAGTGTCACCTTCCCACCTCTCCCCCTGACAATTAAGTCCAAGGTTGGAAGGGTCAATTGAGAGGAAGATAATGATAAACTTAAAGTCTGAAGTGATACATTCAGCGAATGCAGTGTGAAGTGATATATTCTGGTCGAAAGAAGGAGGGGAGGCAATGTATGGTAACAAGTATAACTTTAAAGATAGTACATTAGATGTATTGTATGTACACAAATAATTGAAGTTAATAAAGCAGGTTGAGAAAATGACTAAAAAAGCCAAAGGGATTCTGAGTTTTAAAAGCAGAGGTGTTTATGGAGTATTGTGTCAATTCTGGGCACCCTATTTTCAAAAGAATGTGAAGACTTTATAAAGGCTGCAAAGAAGATCTGTGAGAATGGTTCCAAAAATTAGGGACTCCAGTGATGTCAGTTGATTGAAAATTTTGTGATTGTTCTTGGAAAGGGTTATGAGGCAATTTTCTTGTGGTGTTCTAACATTACAGGGGTCTAGACACTGTAAGTAAAGAGATATTTCCCTGTTGGCAAATACTTGAGATCCAGAGGACACGGCTTTAAGGAGAGTCACGGCTTTAAAGAGAGTCACAAAATAAAACAAAAGTGGTATGTGGTAATCTTTTTATACACTAAGTGGTTATGATTATGAATACATTGCCTTAAAGGAGATGAAGGCAGATTCCATCATTGCTTTTAAATGGGCTTTGGATAAGTACTGGAAGGGAAAGAATTTGCAGGGCTATGATGAAAGAATGGGTACTGGGACCAATTGAGTTACTCTTGCAGTGTGTCAGCATGGATCTGATTGGCTGAGTAGCCACTTTTTGTGTTGTCACAGAGTCATACAGCACGGAAACAGATCCTTCAGTCCAAGTCACTAATCAGACATCTCAATCTGACCCAGTCCCATTTGCCAGCATATACCCATCCAGATGCTTTTAAAATGTTATGATTGCACATGCCTCTACCACTTTATTGCCTATTACAAGTTACTTAGACATGAATTCTAGAAATGCTAGGAGTCACCTCATTCCCCGTGGACCACGGGGTAAAGTCAGCATACTCACTCTTGTTCACTATTCTGGAGTTCCTGAAGAGGCATATATGTGTGAGCATTAGCTGAAAATAGGAGAGTGCAGAGCTTTGAGGAGGCTGTAATGGTGAAGATGAAAAACAGTTGTTTAAGGTCCCAGAGAGTTGCCACCATCAATGGAACCTTTGCTTAAAAGCCCATGCCATTCAAAATTGAGGAGAGACAAAGGAAAAGGACTGCTTTCCCCATTTAGAATATTGACAATAATGTGGTGCCTGGAGCTGCAATTAACTCCTGTTAATTTGGCGAAGATGTGTCAAATGGGGGTGCTTGAATTAAATGGTTTAAAATTAGATGCAGGGTGAATGGGATTAAATAGAGTGACTGCAGTGCAAAAGTACTTCATTGACTTTACAATGTTCTGAAGTCAGTCAGGGTATGATATGAAAATGCAGGTTTTCCATTTCGCTGCTTATCTCCATTCTTCTTAAAATTTCAGACTCATAATTGAACTTTTGCTTCAAACAAACGATCAAGGATTAATTACTGACTTTTCCAGATGTTTAGAATACATTTGCCGAAAGTAGCAGATGTTGGCAGGAAGTAAAGAGAAAAAAAAATCAACCACTCAAGGCTGGAATTGCTGAATGATTTTCTTGTATATTTCATTCATCTGATTTTGTCCAAGTGGTCAGGTCAAGTAATCCAGTGAGACGAATAGGTGAGGCAATAAAATCCTGCTTAACAGTGTTGTTCCTGAAGCAGACTGTCTCCAGTTTCTTGCTGGAGCTGTTTTTCCCCTCCCCCACCTGGAGGCAAAGTACCACTTTGTGCTGTTCAAATTGCAGCACACAGCAGCTGTTTATCCTTGAGAACACCTGTGAACAACTTGTAGCCCATGGGCAGACAGCCTAATATTAACTGTCCGTCCAAATGAACAGGACTCCCCTTGTGTGTCAGACACATTCATATCAGATTAGATGCAGCCTGTGTAGCTTTCTGCTGGGTTTTAGTTTCGCTCAGTTGGCCAGTGTTTGTCAAAAACATTCTACTTTGTTTTAACGCATTTCCACTGGGAAAACCTATGTTTAGTTTTGGAAACATTGCACTGAGCATTAACCTTGATACATTTTGACAAGTTTCATTTTTATTATTGTTTGTTTTAAGGAATGCAACAGTACCAGAAAAGAAGAAGCTTTTGTTTATTTGTTCATGGGATGTGGGTGTCACTGGCTGGGCCAGCATTTATTGCCTGTCCCTAATTGCCCCTTCTCATTGAGTGGGTTGTTAAGCTATTTCAGGGGATGGTTGAGAGTCAACTGCATGGCTGTGGGTTTGAAGGCTCATGTACACCAGACCAGGTACAGATAACAGATTTTCTTCCTGAAAGGGCATTATTGAAACAGATGGATTTTTACAACAATGTTAATGTGGTCACTTTTCAACTAACTTTTAAAAAATGTGTTGAATCGAAGTCCCTTGAACATTAGGCTGCGTTTCTGGTTTAGAGACATTACCATGAAACCAGCACCATACCCTGAGGTAGTGATCCAAAAGCTATAATGGTTGCAATGCAGATTCCTTTTGATGTCTTGAGATTATAAAAACAGGCTTGAAATTTAGAATGATAGGGGAGTATGTGGTGCTCTCAGATGGTCATTTGATTGAGGGAATTGTAGATTTATGTAATGTTAAAGAGGTGGGAGAAAGATTTATTGAAATAATGACAAAGGCAGACTGTAGTCAACAGATCAGAACACCAATGCTAGAATTGTGAGCCCACAATTTTGTGCAACGAGGCTGGCATTGCTATTTTCCTGGGAGGTAGCAACTCACTGTCCAATGATTGGGTTCCTGATGCTGCAGAATGAGAGGGTTGGCACCCCTGGAATTTTGGAAGCTGAACGGGGAGATATGGATGCCACTGAGGCTGCATAATCACTATGTGGTACTTCAACATATACCCCTTCAGCCAGACATTTTAGTGAGGCCTTTCTTGCTTCAGAGCCCCTGTTTGGGAGATGGAGCTTCTTCCACTACTGAACCACCAGCTGCTTCATAACAGCTGCCTCTATGAAGCCTCCATTTCTAAACATATCCGTGGGAAAGGTCCTCCATGGCACAAATGCAAGAATGCCCTTAAGTGGAAATTTAATACCCAGTTAAGGTTTCTGTTCATCACTGCTGATACTCAAAATCACATCAGAAGTCAAAATGTCGGAATTCCAAAAAGCAAATCCTTTTAAGATTCTGAGCCTCAGGTGGGTACAATGCTGACAACTACCACCATTCCCCCACTGGTGGGTGCTCTCTATGACAGCTGCTGCCCTCTGATCAGGTGCCATCTCACCTAGCAGGATTCCCAGAGTACACTCCAGCCAAAAGACAAGATTCCAATTTTTCCATTAAAACCTGCTCACTTGGATTAAAGGATCTGTGGGCCTTAATTGGGCCAATTGTTAAAATTCAAATCAGTCAGACCTAGGATCCCTTCAGAGCAGATAAGGCCATTCCGCCAATTGAATCTGCACTAACCCTCTGAAGAGCATCCCACTTAAGACCCACCCCCATAATCCCACGTTTACCATGGCTACTCCACCTAACCAGCACATCTTTGGGAGGAAACCATTACACATGGCAGAAACCCATACAGACAAAGGGAGAATGAACAAAACTCCACACAGTCACCCAAGGCTAGAATCTAACCCAGGTCCCTAGTGCTGAGAGGCAGCAGTGCTAACCACTGAGCCACTGTGCTGCCCTGCCTGCTATTTAAATTAGACCCTCACTCCTGTCAGGAAAGGAAACTTTTTTCTGACTGAATTTCAGTGTGTGACAGAATGAAGATTAGGGTTGTAAGCACATTGGGAGAACAGCCATTTTAACTCACCATCCATACCAACTGTTTTACATCGTATGATTGCTGTTCAGTGACATCAGTGTGCTGAAGAATTGTTCTCTGTTGGTTTATCCCATCCATCTTGTAGGCGAAAGTGAGGACTGCAGATGCTGGAGATTAGAGTCAAGTGTGTGGTGCTAGAAAAGCACAGCAGGTCAGGCAGCATCTGAGGAGCAGGAAAATCGACATTTCAGGCAAAAGCCCATTCCTGATGAAGGGCTTTTGCCCAAAACATCTATTTCCCTGCTCCTCGGATGCTGCCTGACCTGCTGTGCTTTTCCAGCACCATACTCTTGACTCATCCATTTTGTGCCTACTTCCTTGCAACTTCCTGCCTCACATGAGCATAATTTTTGTCTATTTATGATAAATATCATTCAGGAGCTGTGCTACAAAGAAAATGATAAGTCCCAGTTGTTTTATAAGACCCTTCTATACTGACACTGGCTATTGGACTCACTCCTCAAGGCCACCTCTCTCTCACCTGATGTCAACACAGCAGGTTCCTTTGATTGAACTATCTATATTCTTATCTCTCAGGGGAGCCCTGTTTCAACTAAGGCTCTCTATTCAGAAACAGAATGCTTATAAGAAAACAATGAAAAACAAACAAATGGATAAAGACGTTAAATTGAAAGTACCTCCTCCTACAGTTGACTTCCCCCTTAAGTAAATAATGAGCTGAACCGGACAATGACTGTAACAGTAAACATTGCTGTATTGCTACAAGGTACCAGAAATAATAGAAGACTTGAAAGATGGTGTGTCCTAACATTATTTAAAGGGAGTAAGCATCCTGCATTTGTTTTCTTTTCTTTGATGTCTTGGAGGGAAATGAGCCATAGAAATGATGAAAACAGTCAGCCATTGTTTATATGGAAGCATAGCCTTGATGGTCTCCATCCTGTTCTCTCTTTTTACTTCTGGGTCTTCTCTTCCTTAAACGTAAAACAAAATTAAATATTAGCCAGCTGAAGCAAGTCTCAGCCATCAACATAAGAATTCTGCAATGAATGTTGGCAATCTGTGTTAACTCCTTTCTGGAGGATAATGGCAGATGTCTGGGGGAAGAAGTCTTTTAGACAGCACCACTCATTGCAGATTACAAATGAATAGGTCAAACCCCTGGGGGGGGCACGACCTTTAACTTCTGGGTCAATTTTGCCTCATCTTTTGCCTATTATCTTAAGTAAGACTGAATGTCCGAGGATTAACTAGCTGACTTGTGCCCAGGATTGCTTGACAGCTACAACAAGGAGTTGCTTAATCAGCGTTTTATTGTTGAAGACTTCTGAGTCTCATCAAAAATGGCTGTTTGAAAGCTTTAATAAAGCTAACCATTTTTTAGTGTGGGCGATGTTTGGACATGGTTATATGATATGTGCTGATCTGAAGCTTCCTTGATGCTGAGGCACTGGCAAAAGAATCTTGTTTTCCATTGGTCATTTTTATTACCATGGTGTTTTAATCAGCAGCCAGTTAAATTTTAAAATAACCAAACAGTTGTTCAAAGTCAGTCTTCACTAACCATAAAAAGATAAAAGAATGAAATTTGGCAACTTTTTAAATGCTGCTGTGCACCAGTTGTAGTTATATTGCAGTGAGTGTGAAGCTGAAACAGTTGGAGGCTATCATCTGGAAGTATTCTCAGGGCAATAGCCTGACTATGCTTCTGGAGTTTTCAAACCTGTGTTAAATCACACCGCTCTACTTTGATATAAAAAAAAGCTGTATGGCATAAATATCAACGGCTTTTAAACTTCTTTCAGTCTTTTACAACTTTTTCTACTACCTTTCCTCTCCTCTGCAGGGTTTAATCCTTTGGATCTACATTTCTCTCTTTAGTCGAAGTATCCCCCATCTTAGCCTATAGGTTCCCATAGGAATTAGTTAACATTGCTCTTTGATCAACCATGAGGAGGCACACTTGATTGATGTTACTGGTTTTCATGTTTCCCTAAGTGGCCAATTTTCCTTAATTTACCTACCTGAATAGGGGAGGTGGTAGCATAGTGGTAATATCAATTCAATAGTTATCCAAAAATCCAAGCTAAAGATCGAGGAGCATGAGTTCAAGTCTCATCTAGTTCCTTCAATATTTTACTAACCAGTTTAAACACATCCACTTATGTTTCATCCTTTCAGAAACATTCTTCCTGTAGTTATAACTCTTTCCCTTTTTTTGGTAGATTGCAGAAATGAGTTTTCAGTTTCTTCCAGATAGCAATAGACTCCAATTATTCTAAAGCAGTTAAAGGAATAGTGCCTCAGTTGTTGAGGAAGCAGAAAAGCTAGAACAGGGCACAGAGTGACAGTGACATGTTTGCAATGCATTGAAGTGTTTCAATGCAAAATATGTCAGACGATTGATTTTTAGCGAATGCAAAAAGATTGCTTAAATGTTTTTCAACAAAATTGGTGCCTTCTTGAACTTGTGTTCATCCTGAATGCATAGATATCAACTTCCAGGTATCTTAGTCATATCACATGACCATTCTGCGAACCAAATTTTATTTTCTTATTCAGTTATATATAACACACTGCACATTTGAAAAAGCATATTACACTCAATGTGGGGAAACGACATGATCATGGCCTAGAGTGGGTTTTGCACAGTGAACATCACATCCATTGTTATCCCAAAGCACTGACACAAACAATAACCCCTTGGGGATGGATGATATCCTTCCAGGATTTCCCAATCATTTTTTTACCAAAAGACTTGTGTCAAGAAGCAAAAGAAAATTAAGCTCACTGTATTATAAGAAGGCCACTGGCTTGTGTGCAAGAAAAAGTAAGAAATCTGCTTTGAATAAATAAAACTTTTATTACCTTTGTGGTCAATGTACTCCTACTGTAAATGGAACATTCTTATTGTAAATATTTGCAACAGGTACACTCTGACATCACTGCATAAGATTGAAAGATAGGTCCAAACACCATGTACTTCATTTAATGCTTCCCTGACCAGACAATGGAGCAGAAAGATGTATAGTGGGGAGCCTGTTGTGTTTCTGATTTTACACAGTTATAACAAGAACTATCTTCCTGTCTGGTGGCCAATTAAAGTCTTTAAGTGACTAATTAAGGGTTTCTTACGGGTTTCACTCTGTTATTGCTGGTATTCAACCCAGTGGCACCATGGGGTTATACTCTGTGGACAAGATTCCAGGAATATCCTCATAGGCCTGTCTGTAGTGTGGAGCATGGTAGGGGGGATAGTAGTCATTCTCTCAGGCATCTTGCGCCCGGCACAGAGATGCACTGGCTGTAGAAATTGTCCTGCATTTTACACCTAACCCCTGCCTGAGACTGGAAAAGGTCACAGCAGGATTACCAGTGACTCCAGCTAGTGGATTGGCAAGCTGTTGCGACCACTAAATTCTGCTCCCTGTGTCAATTTATAATTATTCCAATAATAGAATTTGAGACTCATAGCTTAGAAAATGTCGACAGTTGAAGACACGATGTTAGCTGTATTTCTCTCATTCAACTTCACAGCCATATTTAAAATCAAAGTTAATTGTCTACTAATTTTCCGATCTGTGCAGACTCCAGCAGACAGAATGAGTTCCATCGCCATCTCTGTTGTGGTTTATCAAAGAAGCCTTTGTATCCTTTCAAGGCATTGACATGATTCATAGGTTCAAGTGTTGTCACATAAGCCTTCTAAATACCATGGTATACGACATCCAAGTCCCATTACTGTCAAACAATAACATAACTTATTTGTAATTTATGCTATTATCCTTTCCCACAAGAGAAAGGCAAGCTGTCTTTGAGGGACAGAAAGGAATTTGTCCACCACAGATATACATTTGAAGTTGAAATTTTCATTTGCATGCACAGTCTGTAATACATCATGATCATCATATCGTCTCTCCACAGGAATTGCTGATGTTCTCTGATGCAATGCACAGGTGTCAGCCAGCTCCCAAACTCTTGCACCAAAACCATTCTTTATTTATATACCTGTAGAATGCATATTAAACTGCCATTCCGTCATGGCAGATAGTGGTGGATACATCAAGCATTCACATTCTTGATCAATAAGAGATTAAAATTGTGACAGAGTGGAAACCTACATTGGTTCTTTTTCATTCCAGGGGAATGAAGCCAACTGTCCATCCAACCAAGATCAGCAGACTCAGCAAAGACCAGGGCTTGTGCCAGACCTTTGTCAGTAAGTGTGGTTTGATCAGCCGTGTCTCAGTTATTGATCCTTTGAAATCCATGCCAGACATTAAGCGCTCAAATCCCACTCCACAACGTGATTAAAAAAAAATCAAGATTTATCAAAGGCTTACACTGTCAAAAGTGACTCCTTTTGGATGAGATGTTGAACTGAGGCCTGCCCTTCCAGGTGGGTGTAAAAGATTCCTTAGGACAATTTTGAAGCAAAGCCCCTTGGTCTTGATAGGATAGATTCTAGGATATGAAAAGGAGTGGTTACTGAGATAATGGATGCAATAGTACGTAATCCAAGATGGCAACAGAGTAGGGTTCTTGAGCCAGAGCTCATCGACTCCACTTGCTTTTCTTTTCTTCTTTTTCCTCTTTTCTTACTTTCTTAACTGCCTTACTTACATCTTGAACTCAGCTGGCATCAGGGGTGGACCTTGAGCAGACCTTGAGTGACGTCTGCGTGGAGGAGAATAGGTCCAGTGCGTGGAGGCAGCGGCAGCGATGGAGTCTGGCAATGGCTGGGACCTAGCGTGTGGAGCCATGGTCAGCATCAATAGTGGCAGTGGCTGAACTGTTACATGAGATTGCAAAGCCTGTTATACCCAGACAGGTCTTATGCCCAGTGAAGGTGGAAGCAATTCCCAGCACGGGAGAGAGCAAGCCCTGCTTGGAGCATCTGCAAGCTCATGGCTCAAGAAAGGATTGTAATGTTTGACATTTTAACTTTATTACTTTAGTTTTCCACTTATTTGCTGAGAAGACTGTAATCCTGAACTTTTTAACTTATTTCTTTATTTCTCTACTTCTGTAACTAAATGTTTGTAACTGGGTACTTGGTACCTAAGATGGCGCCATGTATGATGACGCCGATCACTTTTCCCGTATTCTTGTACTCCTTACTTGGTACACGTGACAATAAAACCTAAATCTAAAGCTAACCTTCCAAGAGTCTGCATTCTGGAAAAGTCCCAAATTATAAGAAAACTGACAATGTGATACCTTTATTTAACAGGGAAGGAGACAAAACACAGGTAACTATAGGCCAGTTAGCTCAGCATCCGTTATTTGGAAAATACTATAAAGGATGTAATAGCAGACCATTTAGCAATGCATGCTATGATCAAGCAGAGTCAGCATGGCTTCATGAAAGGGAAATCATGCCCGACAAACTTATTTGAATTCTTTGAGGAGATAACAAGCAGTATAGATAAAGGAGCAGCAGTCATTGTAATATATTTGGATTTTCAGAAAGTGTTTCGGTAGGAATCTCGTGTTAGACTGCTGAATAAGTTAAAAGCCCATGGTGTTAGGGGTAGTATATCAACGTGGATAGAGGATTGGCTAACTAATGGAAGACAGAAAGTGGGATAGGGGTGGCATTTTGAGAATGGCAACCAATAATTAGTGGGGTGCTACTGGAATCAGTGTTGAAGCCATAATTATTTATAATATGTATATTAATGACTTGGATGAGGAAAGTGCATGTACAATACTTGGGTTTGTGGATGAAACAAAAATAGGTGGAAGGCAAGTAGTGAGAATGATGTAAGGAATTTCCAGAGGGATATAGACAGGTTAAGTGCATGGACTAAAATGTGTCAGATGGATATAATGTGGGTTATGCATTTTGGCTGGAAGAATAGAAGAATTGAATACTTTTTAAATGGCGAGAAATTTCAGAAACCTACAACACAGAGGGATTTTGGAGTCCTCATGCATAAATCACTAAAAACCAACATATAAGTTCAACAAGCGATAAAGGAGGCAAATAATTGGTTTTATCCAAAAGGAAATGCAGTTTAAAAATAGAAAAGTCTAAGCAGCAAAGTCAAGAAAGTGGAGTTGAGGATAATCAGATTAGTCATGATCCTATTGAATGGTGGTGCAGACGTGATGGGCTGAAAAATCTGTTTCTGTTCTTACATCTTATGATCTTATGGTCTCAATGGTAAGAACCTTGGAATCCAGGTAATCTTAATATATCAAAAAACAGTTATTTTGTTGCTGTTGGTTGGAGCTTGCTGTCCGCAGGTTGGCTGCTAATCCTTCATAGCAATGAGGCCCACATTTCACTTAATTGACTGTAGTGCAGTTTGGAGCACTTTCTGCTCACGGAAGTGCTGAATGCAAAACTAATTTTTTCCTTTTGTCACTCGCTGACCCAAATAGCATCTGTTCAAAATTTCTGAAGAGGATTCAACTTTAGAAGGAAGCAGCCATGTGCAGTCAGGCTTGCTGTGGGAGCTGTGTCATCATGGACACCACTGGAGTCATGAAGATGTAATGAGTGCAGGATGAGTAGAGAGGTGTATATTATTATGTCAAAGCAAATGACCAGAACAGACAAGCTCTTGTGGTACAGTAGTAGTGTTCCTATCTTTGAGTTAAGATGCCTGTGTTCAAGTCCCAACTGCTCCAGAGCTGTATGGCAATATGTCTGAATAGATTGATTAGACATAATGATCAGTGGTTAGCACTGCTGCCTCACAGCGCTAAGGACTTGGGTTTGATTCCAGCCTTGGTGACTGTCTGTGTAGAGTTTGCATGTTCTCCCTGTGTCTGTATTTGTTTCCTCCAGGTGCTCTGGTTCCTTCCCACAGTTCAAAGATGTGCAGGTTAGATGAACTAGCCATGCTAAATAGCCCATAGTGTTCAGGACTGTGTAGGCTAGATGCATT
This sequence comes from Chiloscyllium plagiosum, assembly GCF_037043375.1. NCBI lineage: Eukaryota > Metazoa > Chordata > Chondrichthyes > Orectolobiformes > Hemiscylliidae > Chiloscyllium > Chiloscyllium plagiosum. Next base: position 39,143,177 of record NW_028270148.1, read on the forward strand.
AGTCTGGGTAATAGGAGAATGGGTCTGGGTGGGGTACTCTTTGGAGGGTTGGTGTGGACTTCTTGGGACAAATGGCCTGTTTCCACACTGTAGGGTTCTATGAAATAACTAAAAAGCAGATTTGATGTTTTTTTTTCTGACTCTGCTTTGTAATCTAGGTTTTTGGAGAAGCCCACTTCATGTGTCCCAAATCCCAGTACAATTTGCTAATCAGACGTAAGACTAATGTATCACACTTGCTATTCCTGTCGATTTAAATGTGGCCTGGCTGCAGCATAAAACTCTCTTCATTCGTTTATTCATTCCTTTTTGAGGCTGTGTTCAGGCAAACCATCCTTCACGGAGATGTAGTGATTTAACCAGTTGTAATTGATTACTTTTGTCACTCGGTGCACACTTTGCTTCTGGGGCATTTGACTTTTTCCATAAATGCCACTCCTGCCTGCTTATTTTGATGCTTTGGTGAAGCAGACAGTTGAATTAAAAGCAAAATATTAATTGGTTTATCTGAAGATTTGAGTGAGCACTTAGTGTTGCTGATACAGGGGAGAAAGATAAAACTCCTGTCGCCAACTGCCAGGAAGACAAGCTGAGGCTGGCCGGCTGCTGGGTCTCTTTCAGGAATCTGATAAGGGCCTTCATCTCTTGGCCTGGTTGTTTTCATTCTACAATATATCTATCGGTCACTAGTTTGATTGTTGATAATGTATCACCATCGTCTTGATGAGCTCTTATTTGCTTAACCTTAAATCACTTGTAAAAGCAAAGTCAACCTCTTTGAACTTCTTTTGCTTAATGACCATTTGCAGTGGTTACATTTTACTGTGCTCAAACAAGTGCTGGTAAAATCTGTTCTCAAACATTCAAACAGATATTGAGCAATTTGAGTGTGATGAGATCAAATGACCCAGGGCTGTCTTGATGTACCTTCACAGAATAAGTAAAACATTACATGGAAATGTCCTCATGTGTCTTTAAAATCTCCTTGATTGCCTCTGGTTTTATTTACAATTTAGTGTGATAGGTTCTATTACTCAGATTGCTCTGCCATTGTGTTAATTCCTACACATACTCAATGATCTCCTTGTGATTTTTAGTGATGCAATTTGAATGTTTGACTGACTTGCAGCCTTGGACTGATCAAAACTAGGCGCTCTTAGGTGATACAAGGGGTTTTAAACAACAGAAAGGATTTTTTTGTGGAACTTTTGAGGTTTAGCAAAGAGCTTTCCATAATATCTCTGAAAACAGTAACCTCTTTTTCTCTGATGCCTGTTGCTTTGTCTTCTCTCTGGACTGGCAGATGAATGGTTCACACAAAAATCTCCCTGAATGGTCTTTCTACCATACTGCTGATGAAATGAAATGGCAAAGAGCTACCTGACACAAACCAGTTTTATACTGTCACATACAATCTTCAGTCAACCCAGGTGCTCCGTAGGTTGTGGTCTTGACCTCCTGACTTTAGCATATTGCTTTTTAAATATTGTCTGCATATGCTTGACCACATTATGCATTCACCAATGGCTGGCAATAGGAAGCAGTCCCTTCGTACGTTCTACCAGTACCTCTGTTTAATGCAGATGCTGGCAGGAGCTGGGAAATAGTTGCTGTTGATGATGTGAAACCTTGTGGATCTTTAATTTCCATCACTCCAACATGGGCCATGATCTTTCAGCACAGGCCTCAGCTCTGAGCTGCTTTCCTGAAGTCTCCCTGCCTTGCTACCTTTCTGTCATAGAATCATAGAGGTCTACAGCACAGGAAATGGCCCTTCTATCCATTGAGACTGTGCCAGACATAAAAAAGCATCGATTCTCCTGTTTTAGCCTGCTGGACAAACTTTCCTCATTCCTGAAGAAGGGCTTATGCCCGAAACGTCGATTCTCCTGTTCCCTGGATGCTGCCTGACCTGCTGCGCTTTTCCAGCAACACATCTCTGGCTATAAAAAAGCACCAAACCATTCTAATCCCATTTTCCAGTGCCTGGCCAATAGTCTTCTGTGCTTTGGCATCACAAGTACACATCTAAACCTGATTGGAATAATTCAGACATGGAGTTCTGGGAAAGATGGGTATGGATTTGGGAAGTGACAGCACATTAAGCACATTGGATAGGAAGAAAAGAGATTGGTGATGGCTGGGAAAATCCAGATCTTTGTTGGAGACATTTCTGGATTCACCACTGAAAAGCTGGTGTACTTGGTGCAAAACCTGCCTGTTTACTAGTCAGCCTCTAACCGTACTGTTGTACAATCAACCACTTGGAAGACTGCACACTGACTCACCTCTTTTCCTTCTCTACCTGTGCAAAATTAATTTGCCTCTGCTCAGCACTATCCCCTTGGCTTAGGGTTGTGAACTTATTAAACCAGGCATTATAAGCAGGATCCCAATATTTGGCAATTTTCAAAGCCAAAATATTTTCAGGGTATTATTGAAACAAAATGAGCCATCCTGATGTGATGATATAATGTTAAAGTTTTGCATGCAGTTCCTGGTTCTGTCTCAGGTTCCATCAGGCAACTTACATCCTCCAGCAGAATAATACCCACATTTCAAACTGAAATTGTAATTTCATGCAAAGTTTATTTTGTGCCCAAGGCTGTTGCACTTATTTTTCTAATTATTTTTTAATGTTGCTTAATGATGATATCCATTGCAATGGAAATTGCGCAGCTGGAAATTACAATGTCTCTTTAATAAGTATAATAAGTTATTACTTAACACAAGCTATTACATGTTAATGTAGAACATATTCCATTTTAACTGTGTTTCAACTTACTGGATGCTTATTGTTATCTGTGCATACAGCTAATCTACTGTACAGGCTGTCCAATGTTCCAATAAATACATGGAGATATGATATTACCTGGAACTAGAATTAAACAAAGATAGAGCCCAATGTAAGAACCTCCAACAGAAAGTTGGTAAGAATATTATGGTGAAATTGTAATATTCTATTTTATTAAGAATGCACCATCTTTATGAATAATTCTTGAAAGTCTAATTTTTATGTTTTCCACCTAATGATACAGTGATATATATCATGCACCATTGTTTCATATAAAGTACTGCACATATCTTGGGAATGATTTCTTTGGAGATACATGATTGCTTCTGTGTTTCCCCTCTCCAAGAAAGGATGCTGTTGTGGATGTGGGGGTGTTGGGGGTGTTGAGGGCATCAAAATAGTATAACTGCTAGAAATGGTCACAGGGGTCAAGATGCATCATTACCAAACACCCTTGCCCAACTCCTCCATCTATTCATGCAGCACAAGCAGCATCCCACCCTCCTGCTACTAATAGCAACGATAATTTCATGTAGCTAACGCTAGCAACACTGTTCAATAGTCACATGCATCAGTAGATGCTCAATATTGTTATTTGCCAGTTGTACTTCAAGTTGTCCTGAAAGGAAATGAGAATTCTGACTGCTGGAGCTGCTATCATTCAGAAAAGTATTGTGCAGTGGAGAAAAAGAGGTTGCCCATGGGAGAGTGTTGGAAGATCAGGTAGTGGTCACCACTGGCCTCATGTTGTATGATAAATTCTCACCGCTGTTGTATGAGCTGGCTGCATTCTTGGTCATCATGAGATGGGAGAAAGTGAGGACTGCAGATGTTGGAGATCAGAGTCAAGAGTGTGGTGCTGGACAAGCACAGCAGGTCAGGCAGCATCCGAGGAGCAGAAGAATTGACGTTTTGGACATAAGCCCTTAATCAGGAATGAGGCATCAGGCCTCGTTCCTGATGAAGGGGTTATGCCTGAAACAATGATTCTCCTGCTCCTCAGATGCTGCCTGGCCTGCTGTGCTTTTTCAGCACCATACTCTCGACATCTTGAGATAGGACAGTTACCAGCATTTTCCTTTTAGTTTGGCTTGTAGAGAGTTTAATTTGTCTGGTGTGGTGGAGGAAAACCTCTAGTATCAAATGAGAAAAAGCATTTGTCTTAAACAAGATGTAGTTGATTTCATAATAACAATCAACTACAAGTTACTTTGATATGATTGATGTTGTTATCAAGACTATGAGGAGTCCTAAATTGCGGGTCAATATTCCTTAAGAATTCTGAGCTCCTCTCCCATTCATAAATGTTATGACATTATCATTTTGGGTGAAGTTCAATGTATTCCTCAGGCATTAACCCTTCCAGAATAAAACACCTTATGCAGGAGACTATACAAGCAAAAATACTTCCCAAAGTGCCACCAGGAGTCTTGGGTGAAGGAGGTAAAAAGCCTACTGATACTCCCAAATCTGGGAGCAACTGACCTTTGCTGAAGGCTTATCAAGGAATATTAAATCTGAATTTTATCAAATACATTTTATCTGAAGGCTATCAATGAATGATCAAAGATTATTCTGACTTTGAAGAATGAAGTTAGGTGTAACTCTAGGAATCTGATTTTGGCTACTATGCCGCAGAATTAAAGACATCTTATGGCACAGAAGGAGGCCATTTGTGCCTTTGAAGAGAGCATCATTATTTAATGTAAATCTGCTTTCTTCCCCTATCCCTACACATTATTTTATCCAAATAATTATCCAATGCTCTCTTGGATAGCTCAGTTGCCTCCACTACATTTCCAAACAGTGGATTTTACACCATACCCAGTCGCTGTGTGTAAAGGGTTCTCCTTTTCACCCTTGCCTCTTTTGCAAATCACTATAAGTATATGCCCTCTCATTCTTGTGCATTTTACAAGCAGGAATAGTTATTCCCTTTCCACTCTATCCATGATTTTGAAAACTCTTCTCTCTAGGAGAACAGTCCCACCTTCTTCAAACTATCTTCGTAACAGAATAATTCTTGCAAACTGCTTCTGTACTCTCTCCAATGCATTCACATCCATATAATGTGACCAAGAGAACTCAACATCCAGTACACAATAGTCCAGCTGAAGTCTAACAAGTGTCTTATACACGTTCAACAATACTTACTTGCTCTTACAATCGTTCCCTTAAAAATAAAGCTGAACATATTGTTTGCTTTACTTACTGTTCTCCTCACATATATATATATATATATATATACAGGTCCATTTGTTTCAGCATTCCACTTAGAACTGTATCTTCTATTTTATTCTGTCTCTTAATATAATGGTTCTTCTTACCAAAATACATCACCCCATGTTTCTCTGCTTTAATCCTCATCTGCCATCTAAATGTCTACTCTATCAACTTGTCTATGTCCTTTTGGAGTTCCATACTATCCTCCTCCTCAGTTTACAAATTCTTCAAAGTTTTGTATCATCTGCAAACAATGAAATTGTCCCTGCACACCCAAGATTTGCATCGTGTGTGTACATCAGTTGTTAATTGTTTCAGTGTGAGTTTTCAGAACATGCAAGTCTGCATGATAAGTGTGGGGGAAGAGTAAAATTGAACAGTCACACCAACATTCACTGTACTTCGAATGTAACTCAGTGGAATGGATTTGGCTATGGGTTGGGAGACACGGCTGCTGTAAGATGACAGAAGAAGGCAGGGAGAAGAGAAGAGTGCCCATTGCCTTCTCACCACCAGGCCATGTTACTGAAGCAGCACCCATAAGTCACTTGAGTGACTTGTGACCAATTAAGGGCCAGTTCCTACTGCTGCCAGCATATGATCAGCAGTGAGTAGGCTCTTAGTAAACACTGGTTGCGTCTCATTAGCTTAGGACTGAAATCATCCAGTCTCTTTAGTCCATGAAGGAATCTCACTTCTGCACAACTGGCAGCACTACTGAGATTGCAAAGCTGCCAGCTTTTCAATCGATCTACAACTCTTGGGTTAGGCGACTATCCTTAATGGAATGGCAGCCGCGATGACAACTAATTAGCTGACTGCCCACTGTCCTCCAGTAAAACTTGCTGTGGATCATGCAGACAGCCTGCTGTTGAGACACTCAACATTAGAATAGAATTCTGGCCAGTGAAGGCAATAATTTGAAATATCAAACATAATGTTGTGTTCTATCAATGCAAGTACCAATTTGTTTTAACTTTTAACCTTCTTTCTGCTTGAGGGCAAAGCCCTTAAGCACACCACTCACATTCCCCACATGAATGCAGGACCATAGTTAATACTTGAGCCTTTGCGCACAGTGCACTATTTCCCTCTGTTGTAACAGTTGCTGGCTATTTGGACAATTTAAACCTATGTCTTAATCTTGGGCAAACATTACAAATGACTTATTTACAGAGCACAACTCAAATAAGCGCTTTTATGTGGCCAGAGGAATCTTCCTCCAAAGTTGTTCAGGGTCGTGTCAGCTTTAGGAAAAGGTACTATTTCTCTGGATTTTCCCACACCACTTCATATCAGTTCAAGCTAATTCTTTCAGATTGAAACAATGTGGAAGGTGGACAAACATCTACTGGATATTAATGGTTCACTGGCTAATTGGACCCATTATCTCAATTATGCATGATAATGTTTTTAATGAAAAAAATCTCTCAGTTTCTGTGATGTTGTAATGTTGATGTTGTAATCTTTCTGTTATACAAATATTTGATGTTGGTTCGATGTATTAAAGATTCTTTTTGGCACATGACATGCTATAACTTGTACTATAAAATACACAACACATTCTTATTTTCTAGTCAAGTGTAACATATGCAAATGAAAATATTATTGTATGTAATTCTCCTGGTCATTTAGCTATAGTTGCTGCAGCAGGATTACAAAACAAGATACCTATCCAGTTCTTAGTGCACTGTCAGGTGTGCCTACCTCTTAGTGGTTTGTTGTTAGTAGTAGTATTTTATTTTGACTGTTTTTCATTAACACAATATCTTCATTGTCTACATGCTGTTGACTACTGCAGAACATCACAGATCCTTTTGCCAAAAATACATATCGCTGGATATTGAATCCACCCAGGCTTTTACCTATAGGAGCACTCAATGTGATGTTGTTTTAAGATTTGGATATCGTGTCTCCATCATGACCGTCAATACACTCAAGCACAAACTGGTCTGTCTAATTTGAAAAGGCATTTGATCTGATCAAATTTATTCAAAATTTCAAAGCTGACACTTGGAATTTCTTTTCAGTTGGTTTTATTTGCATTGGCCACATCTATGTGGTGTTCTTCAAAATTCTATGATCGATGGAGTTCCCCTTGGCTCTAGACTGTTGGGGGGTATCTTGTTACTCTCTAGTTTCCACATTGCTTCCCTCCACGCTACCTTCATTGTTTCCCTTATATTTGTCTCCCATTTTTAGCTTGATTCCAATCCTCTACCATTCTTACTCATTTGGAGATATTGTTGACCTTGACTGTTATCTGACTGGTTGTTCTTGCCTTACAGGAAGGTAATTGATGTGTCAACTTTTCTGCAGCAGGTTTGATAAAGCTAAAAGACCTGCTGGGTCAGGTTAGCATCAACTATGTTGCTGTGGGTCTGGTGACACATATAGATAATAAGGGACATTAATGAACTAACAATGGTTTTACAGTTACCTTTACTGAGACCAGCTTTTAATTCCAGATTGATTTGTTTGATTTAAATTCTACCAGATCTGATAGGACCCGAACCCATATTAGCCTAGATTTTTTTGAATTGCTAGCTCAGTGATCTTGCCCTTCCATCACTATTTTGTAAGCAGCCTTCCAAACAGCACAATGATCTGCAGCACATTCAGTATGTTATGGCCACCACCTTACCTCAAAGGTATTTAGGGATTGGCAATGCATGCTGGCCTATCCAGTGATGATCGCCTCTGTGAAAGAATAAATAAATATAACATCATGCACTGAGGTAGTTATGACAGCTATAAGAGAAAAGCTGCATTCTTCCTGGCAACTTGATGCTCACAGTAATGGAATCTAACTGTAACACAACTTCTGCATCCTTATACTCCAGTCCTCTAAGTATAAGGGCCAGAATTTCATTAACTTTCTTGAGGTTGTTTGGTTCTGTTTGTGACATTTTAAACGTCTATGCACCGGAATCCCCTCTGTCTTTTTGGATATCCTCTGCATTTAACTTCACACCACTAGAAAGTACCCAGATCTATCCTTTTTCGGTCAAAGTTGATAATATCACACTTGTGTTATGACACGGGGTAAACCCTCTTTCTTAACTTACCCAGCAACACAGAAAAGATTTATCCCGTGCAGTAATCTGTGAAATCTGAGAGGCCAAGAACTATTTAATTTTTCCCGGTCTTAAACCTCCAAAGCATCAGATTGTGTCATTGGTTTTTAATATTGTCAATATACTAAATTCAAACTTGATTGGAATTTGTTTTTTTTTGGGAGTGTAATTTAAACTGTTTGGCCTAATTCAAATTTGTTTTTGTCTCCAGGCAACCAGCTACCCTAGCTGCTGGACCACATGTTACATTGTATCTTAATCAGAACACTTGGTGCTGTAGATTGTTCTACTCACTTTAAACTCTCTTAAAAGTTCAGTACACCCACATTTTCATAGCACCTCCCCCCTTAAGAAAAAAATGAACCATTATAATGAAAAGATGGCTTCATTTTTTTTTCTATTCTTTAAACACATTACCCTAACATACCGATAACTCGAATCCAAGTTCACCTAAACTTCTTCCCATGTAACATATATATATAAAACATTAAATCAATACAAATCTCATCTAAACTTTATCAGTTAAATCTGCAATAACGCATCTGCAATTGTATTCTTACAACCTGCAACATGTATGATTTTTAAATTAAAAGTCTGTAACATAAGACTCCATTAAAATGTTGTAAGGCCAGTACCAAACTCAATCGTTCTTTTTTGATCGTGGAGTATTTCCTCTGGTGGATGTTGAGCTTCTTTGAAAAATAACCAACTGGCAGTTTAATCCCATCCACATCTTCCTGTAGGAGTACAGCTCCAACTCTTATGTCACTAGTGTCGATGGTGACTTTAAAAGGTTTTGAAAAGTTTGGTGTAGCTAAAACTGGTTCGGTGGTTCAAATGATCAATTGCCTCCTGGCATTGTTCTGTCCACCGAAACTTTGTGTTCTTCTTCAGCAAATCAGTTAACGGTGACACTACACTGATGAAGTTTGGAACAAACTTCCGATAGAATCCGCTGAGTCCTAAGAATCAAAGCATCTCTTTCTTCGAGGTTGGTCGTGGAAATTCCTCAATGGCCTTCATCTTTGCGTTCCGTGGGGTCAACTTTCCATGACCAATGTTATGTCCCAAGAACGTCACTTCTGCTTTCAGTTTTATTAAAGTTTATCACCAGTTTTGCTTCTTGTAGTTGATCAAAGAGCTCTGCAAACTGTATCGTGTGATCTTTCCACGACTTACTAAAGATCACTACATCATCCAAATAGACTGCACAGTTTGTTAACCCAGCCACAACCCTCTTCATGAGTCTTCATGAATGTGGCGGATACGTTCTTCATTCCAAAGGGCATCTCTTTAAACTGACATAGCCCATTTGGGGTGACAAACGCAGAAATTTCTTTTGCTGACTCTCTAAAGGTACGTGCCAGTAACCACACATTAAGTCCAACTTGGTGATGTAACTGGCTTGTCTGATTTTCTCAATACAGTCCTTGGATTGGACATGAGTCTGATTTTGTAATGGCATTGCCCTTCCGATAATCCATGCAGAAACATTCAGTCCCATCCGGTTTGGGAACTAAGATAATCAGCAAATTCCACTTGCTCTAGCTTGGTTCGATGATGTTCTCATTGAACATGGCCTCCACCTCCATTTGGACTTGGCTGGCTTTGAAAGGATTCAGTCAATCAGGGTGTTGTCTTATCGGAGCAGTATTCCCTACGTCTACTTCATGTAGAATAGCATTAGTCCTCCCCATCTGATTCTTACATATGAGCTTATATTGCAGTAACAAAGCTTTCAACTGTGTCCTATGCTCCTGAGACAGATAGCTTACTAACCTATCCCACTCCTCAAGGACTTCTTAATTTTCTAGTCTATATTTTGAGGCACATTAAAATCCACATCATCTGGATTTGATTCCTCACTCTACAGAGCAGTAACTAACACCTGTTTCTCCAGTTCTTTATCTCGAGTGTAATACGGTTTCAGCATGTTCACATGACATACGCAATACCTTTTTTTCCTATCTGGCATCTTTACTAGATAGTTCTCTGACTCAACTTTTTCTCAATTTGATAGGGACCACTAAACCTGGCTTTGAAGGGATTTCCTATCACTGGTGACAGCACTAACACTTGGGAAAATGTCCGAGTCGCAGACCTTTTATCTGCCACCTGCTTTATTCTACATTGTATACTCTTTACTCACCTACTGATTTAGTCTCTCCCTCACCTCTGATACATAATCTAAGTGTGAGATCTCTGACTTTGGTCCTGTCAATTTTTCTTCAGTTAATTTCAAAGGGTCTCTCACTTCCTGCCTGAATATTAACTTGAAGGAAGTGAACTGAGTAGGTTCATTTGGGCCATCTCTAATGGAAAACAATACGAATGGGATGTCTTTATCCCAATCATTCGGGAATCCTGACAGTAGCTCTCAACATGGTCTTCAAGATCTGATGCCACCTTTCTAAAGCTCCCTGGGATTCAGGATGATACGCACTGGATATAAAGCACTGTATACCTAAACTATCCATAACTTCCTTAAACAGCCTAGCAGTAAAATTTGACCCTTGGTCCGACTGAATCTCTCTGGGTAGCCCATACTGTATGAAGAACGTCTCTACTACCATTTTTGCCTTGATACTCCATAATGGAATTGCCTCTGGAAATCTGGTAGACACATCCATTATGGCAGTACACTCCTGCCTTTAGTTCTGAGGAGGGGACCTACACAATCAACTATAACCTGTGTGAAGGGTTCTTCAAATGCAGGAATTGGCAACAAAAGCGCTGGTTTTATTACCGCCTGTGACTTACTTACCATTTGGCATGTATAAAATGTACAGTGAATGTTAACCACACCTTGTGCATTCCAGGCCACTAAAAATGTTTTTGGACCTTAACCTGAGTCTTTCATACACCTAGGTGACCTCCTAGATGTAGTTCATGTACTACCTGTAACACCTCCTGTCAGTATGCTATCAGCAACACAATCTGGTGCACTTCGTCCCATTTCTCCTCTGCATTAATCTGCTGTGGTCTCCATTTCTGTCTTAGGATTCTATCTTTTAGATAATAACCCTCTGGAATATTCTCTGCCTCCTTTTCGGAGTACGCATCCACATATATCGTCTTGCCTTTCTGTTGCAAATCCTTAACATTTCAGGACTGAACACTTCTGTCTGACTCTCTGCCTGTTCAGGTTTTTCCTGTACCATTACGTCAAACAGGGTATCCACTAACTGAACCTCAACTCCTTCATCTTTCTCTTTACTTTTTTGCTTTGTGCTGTGACTTATGATAGTGAGATCTGGTTACCACATAGTCTGGGAAAATACCAGGATATTTCTGGTTAACTCCTCAGTTTCTTGGTCTCCACAACAAGGGGTGTCAGTCCCCCCTTGGATCCTGCCAATTCGTTCCCAAGAAAAAAACTGAATTCCTGGAACTGACACTCGGTCAATCGCTCCCACTGTAACTTCCCTAGTCTTGAGTTGGCAGTCCAACCTTATCTGACATAGGAAAATGCTAAATTTCTGTCCATCCACCCCACAAATGATGACACTTTTGAGTAACAGATCAGAAAGAGTGCATTTTCGCTTGTCCCTTACTATCAGCGACTGGTTAGATCCTGTATCCCTCAAAATTATAACTTCTTGCCCTTCTCCCCCTGTTCTTTCTGAGTAAACTTTACCCACAGAGGTGAATTCTTTGTAGAGATCAGGTACTAACTCCATATCCAGCCCGTGCCTAGGCTGTGCACTCTCCTGCAGCTCCTCGGCTCTTCTTGGGGGTATCCTCTGCTACCTTCACTAATGCCACTGGCTTAGCTTCTTTTACCTCATCTTTTCCCACAGTGCCTTTCTTTAACACCCAGCACTGTGACTTTACGTGGCCAACTTTCTGGCAGTGAAAACACCTTTTCCCAGTGCCTTTCTGAAACCATCGGCACTGTTACAGTCAAAATACCTGAGGCCTTTCACCTCCTTTCCACCCTCTTGGGCTTCTTTTTTATCCTGTGGTAAATTCTTACCAGTGCTCTCTATTCTTGGTTTCGTAGTATAGGATCTCCCCTTCTCCCAACTTCTATCCCTCACAGGACGAAATTCTGGCTGGAAGCTTGTCTTATGCACCAACATGTACACATCTGCGAATTCTACTGCCCTTCTCACTTCCTGAACTTTTCTGTTCCTCCACGTGAATCCTTACCATCTCTGGGAGTGAGTTTTTAAACTCCTCCAGCAGAATGATTTCTTGTAGAGCCTCAAAGGTCCTATCTATTTTCAAAGCACACATTCATCTATCAAAATTACTATGTTAATTATTTCAAACTCAACATAAGTCTGACCTTGTTCCTTCTTTGTGTTTCTAAACCGCTGTCTATATGCTTCTGGTACCAATTCATAAGCACTTACAATAGCCTGCTTCACCTCTTCATAATTGTTTGACCCCTCATCTGACAGTGAATTTGGCGGCGAATACCTCACTAGCTCCTTGGACCACTCCATCTGAGTAGCCAATTTTTCAAATGAAATAAAGAAGGCTTCAACATCTTTCTCATCAAAATGTGGCAAAGTTTTGACATGTTTGTAAATATATCGCTACCTTCTCTGTAAATCATTATCCTGTTAACTTGACTTTGCTGACTAAGTTGCAACTTCTCAAGTTCAAATTCTCTTTCTTTTTGCTCAGCTAACAACTTTCTCTCTCTTTCTTTTTCCCCTCTCTCTCTTTCTCTCTCTTCTCTCTCTTTCTCTTTCCCTTTCTTCTCTCTCTCTTTGCTCAGCCAAGAACCTTCTTTTGCTGTCTTCCTCTCTCTCTCTATCCTCTCTATTTCCTCGCTCCCTCTTTCTCTTTCTCTCTCTCTTTGTTTATTTTCTAACTCCATTTTCCTCAATTGTAATTTAAGTTTTTCTACTTCTACTGCACTCGTCTGTTTCTCTGACACACCAAAGTATATGAGTAACTCCCTTACAATTTCAGCTTTACTTTTGTCTTTGGTTAAACCCAAATCTAACTTACTTACTAATTTCTTCCCTTCTAAACTTTCTTGGCAAATTTGAGAATCATCTTCAAATCCCAGAACCTTTTTAGCAATTTTAAGAGCCATTTCTCTCACTTTTAATTTAATCAACCAGAAGTCACTGAAATTAAACAAATTGTCTCACCTACGATTTATTTAAAGATCTAGGACCTGAATTCTCCAAGTGTTTAAATCTGCTGGGGGGGGTGATTCAAGATGGCGGTGACCCAGCAAGTCTGAGTCTGTAGTGCTCTGCCTAAGACTCAGGCAAAGTGGGGCACCCGTTTTCACCACACCCTTTAAATAATTTTAGATAGCTTTTGCCAGCATAGTTAGTCATTTTACATCAACCTTGGACAGTTTGATGTTGTTTTTAAAATGACTAAGGGCAAAAATTCCCACAGTTCGCAACAGGTAGGGATCCCTCCCCGATAGCAGCAGAGACATCCACGGCCTCTTCGGGGGATTTACCTGCAGAGGCAAGCCTGATCTCCATGATCAACAAACTTCAAGAAAAGATCAACGCCTTCATTGAAGTGTCCAGGACCAGGTAGGAGTCGTTCTCAGTCGTGCTGCAGAAGCATGACCGAGAAATTGAAAAACTTGAACAGCGCATCAGAGGGGCGGAGCAACGGGCCGTGGCCTTGGAGATGGTTGCTAAGTCATCTGTGGATTGGGTCCAGGCTCTCGAGCAACTATTCCGGACTCTGGAGGAATGCATCGACGACCTCGACAATCGGGGCCGTTGAAAAAATATTCGGTTGCTGGGCAGTCCCGAACGGGAAGAGGAAGGCCAGCTCGCAGTCTTTTTGGAGCAATGGCTCCCTCAAATATTAAATTTGGAGTTGGGATCAGGCCAGGTGCGGGTGGAGTGGGCCCACCGGGTTGCTATATGCAGGCCTGGGTCGGACCTGCGCCCCCGCCCAGTTCTATTCCGGCTCCAATGTTATAGAGATAAACAAATGCTTTTGGAAACCTCCAGACTCCTGGGGAAGGGTCCCCAGGCCATGGTACATAAGGTACATCCAGGATGATGTTATTTCAGGATTTTTCCCCAACTGTGGTCCGCAAGAGGAAGGTATTTGACGAGGCAAAGAAGCGTTTAAAAGACCTAAATATTCCAAACTCTATATGTTACCCGGCAATGCTGCACTTCAGCCACGAAGGATCCGCATCTAACTTTGGATCACCAGACAAAGCTAAAGAGTTCTTGGACTCTCTTAAATAGACTTAAACCGTATGGATAACGATTTTATTTTGCCTCCCCCTGTCTACCCTTCTTTATCTCTTTTCCTTTTTTTTTCTTCCATGGGTTTGGGGGGGGGAACTCGTTCTTTACTCACCCTTTTGTTTCTTTTTTATAGGTCGTGCGGCTTATTCAATTTGTGTTTGGGGAGGGGTGTTTGTTCTGTTTTACCTGTCTTTAGCGCGGCGTTTTCTTCTTTTGTCATTTTACTCAGTCACCTAACACTTGCGGGGATTGTAACTTTGTAGTTTTATATAGTTATATTTTGTATTATGCTTGTTAAATGCATCCAAGTGTTGGTGTGGGGGTGGGGACGGGTCACTCACTTTTAACTTTGGTTTTATAGAACACTTTAATTTGTCTCCTCCATTCTATAATGCCTGGGCCAAAGGCGGGGCACTAGTTAGGAGAGGTTATGGTGGGGTTATTGACAGGTAGTCACGCCCCCTGGGAGCAAGGGGGAAAGTCTCCCTTCAAATATCTTTTATGTTTTTTTTTACTTAGGAATAGTTTTTAATTGTGTTGGTGTAATTGTTGTAAAGAATTCTTTCATTTGTGAATTTTCTATGGTTTTTATTCAAGGTGTTTTAGGTGGGGTTCTTCTTCCTGTGTGTGTGGGGGGGGGGGTCTCGGGCTTGCCTGGACGATCATGTGTAGCCATTCGCTTAGGTGGTGCACCTGGAATGTCAAGGGGAATAAATCACCAATCAAAAGGAAAAAGATATTGTCAAGTCTCAAAAAAGAAAGCTCTCTTACAGGAGACACATTTACTCGACAAAGAGCACTTAAAGCTACAACAGGGTGGATTTGGTCAGGCTTTTTTCTCATCCTTCAGTTCAAAAAGTAGGGGAGTAGTTATTCTCATTGGGAAGAATCTTCCTTTCCAAATGTTAAGCCAGTTAAAAGATGAGTCTGGACGGTACATACTGATCAAAGCCCCAATATATGGAGAAGAATATGGCATTTTGAATCTTTGTTGCCCCTGGCGCACCCCTTTAAATTTGTAACGGAAGCATTTTCTAAATTGATGGCTTTTGGGGCCCGTCATACAATTATAGGAGGAAATTTTAACTGCATTATGGACCCAGAGACAGATAGGATACCTAAGAGCACTACAGGTATATCTCTTAGGTAAAAACAATGACTGCAGATGCTGGAAACCAGATTCTGGATTAGTGATGCTGGAAGAGCACAGCAGTTCAGGCAGCATCCAAGGAGCAGCGAAATCGACGTTTCAGGCAAAAGCCCTTCATCAGGAATAAAGGCAGAGAGCCTGAAGCATGGAGAGATAAGCTAGAGGAGCCTGTTGGAATTTTTTGAAGAGGTAACAAGTAGGTTAGACCAGGGAAACCCAGTGGATGTGGTCTATCTAGACTTTCAAAAGGCCTTTGATAAGGTGCCACACGGGAGGCTGCTGAGCAAGGTGAGGGCCCATGGTGTTCGAGGTAAGCTGCTGGGATGGATTGAGGATTGGCTGTCTAACAGAAGGCAGAGAGTTGGGATAAAAGGTTCTTTTTCAGAATGGCATCCGGTGATGAGCGGTGTCCCGCAGGGTTCGGTGCTGGGGCCACAGCTGTTCGCATTATATATTAATGATTTGGATGAAGGGACTGGGGGCATTCTAGCGAAGTTTGCCGATGATACGAAGTTAGGTGGACAGGCAGGTAGTACTGAGGAAGTGGGGAGGCTACAGAAGGATCTAGACAGGTTGGGAGAGTGGTCCAGGAAATGGCTGATGGAATTTAACGTGAGCAAGTGCGAGGTCTTGCACTTTGGCAAAAAGAATAAAAGCATAGACTACTTTCTAAATGGTGAGAAAATTAATAAAGCCAAAGCACAAAGGGATCTGGGAGTGCTAGTCGAGGATTCTCTAAAGGTAAACATGCAGGTTGAGTCCGTGATTAAGAAAGCAAATGCAATGTTGTCTCTTATCTCAAGAGGGTTGGAATATAAAAGCAGAGATGTACTACTAAGACTTTATAAAGCTCTGGTTAGGCCCCATTTGGAGTACTGTGTCCAGTTTTGGTCCCCACACCTCAGGAAGGACATACTGGCACTGGAACGTGTCCAGCGGAGATTCACACGGATGATCCCTGGAATGAGAGGTCTAACATGAGGAACGGCTGAGGATACTGGGATTGTATTTGTTGGAGTTTAGAAGATTAAGGGGAGACTTAATAGAGACGTACAAAATAATACATGGCTTGGAAAAGGTGGATGCTAGGAAATTGTTTCAGTTAGACGAGGAGACTAGGACCCGTGGACACAGCCTTAGAATTAGAGGGGGTCATTTCAGAACAGAAATGCGGAGACATTTCTTCAGCCAGAGAGTGGTGGGCCTGTGGAATTCATTGCCACGGAGTGCAGTGGAAGTCGGGACGCTAAATGTCTTCAAGGCCGAGATTGATAGATTCTTGTTGTCTAGAGGAATTAAGGGCTACGGGGAGAACGCTGGTAAGTGGAGCTGAAATGCGCATCAGCCATGATTGAATGGCGGAGTGGACTCGATGGGCCGAATGGCCTTACTTCCACTCCTATGTCTTATGGTCTTATGGTCTTATAGGGTGGGGTTACATTTAAAACTTGGAGGTCCAGAGGTATTTCTTGCTTGGGGGACCTGTTTGATGGAAAAGTTATGATGTCTTTTGAGCAGTTGCACGAGAAGTTTGGGCTGCCTAACAAGGATCTTTTTTGGTATTTCCAAATATGAGATTATATGCAGAAGAACACTACAATGATAGTCAATCCTTACAAATCAGATAGGGAAAGAATAGTGCTATGGCTGATGGGGCTGTCCTCGGTCAGTACTCATTATCACTTATTACATAAGGATGTATCAAAAGACATGGAATGATTATTTAAAAAATGGAACCAAGAATTGGGGTTAGAAATTACTTCAGAAATATGGGAGGATATCTGGGAAAATGCCAGAAAGATCTCTATTTGTAATAGAGCTCAAACTATTCAATTAAAGGTACTCCACAGGGCTCATATATCACCTGAACGACTCGCAAAATTTAAGGTCGGAGCATCCCCACTGTGTCCTAAATGCAAAATAGAAATTGACATTCTCACGCATTGTCTGTGGACATGCCATAAGATCTGCAGGTATTGGGATAGAGTAGTGAATGCCCTGACAGAGATCTTAGATACGGAGATTAGACTGGATCCAGTGTCTCTACTTTTGGGCTTTTCAGATTTTCCCTCCCTGAATGTGCATAGGAGGAAACTATTTTCCATTCTCTCCTTTTGTGCAAGGAAAAATATTTTAGTGAATTGGGCAGCTGAAGGCCCTCCAGGATTTTCAAACTGGCAGAGGTTAATCATGGAATATATCCCCTTTGACTTCCTTAAAATATGGTGCACCAAAAAACTGAATTATTCTTTAAAACATGGCAGCCCTTTTTGAACTATATCGGCACAGATATTTCGGCCATATTGTCCAGGGCTTTTGTCTGGCTGAGGTAGTGGTTCTGGCTGGTCCGGGGACTCCCGGGAGGAGGAATCCCATATAAATATGAGTTTTATTATGACTTGATGTAAATCTATTTTGAGCATGTACTTAGTTATTTAATTATTTTGTTGTTTATCGCTACAAATGTACGATATCCTATTTTATGTTTTGGTTGTTTGTAGGATAGATCAGTAGTTAGTTGGGTTTTACACCTTTTTTCGTTTGTCGTTTCGGTTATTATTTATATTTTTTTCTTACTTATTTAATTTTATATTGGTGTTTATACTTGCTTGTATTACTTTTGTAATTTTGTAAAAAAATCTTTAAAAGGTTTTCTTTTTTCAATAAAAATATCTATATTAAAAAAAATCTGCTGGGATTTTTCATACCCCCCAAATCTATTCAAATCTGTCTAAACCTGTCCAAATCCTGACGATGAGCCCCCAAACCACTCAAATCCCAGCAATGAGCCCCCAAACAATGTAAACCCTCCTGCTTAATTTAAACCAACGACGCAGAAAAGATTTATGCCATGGAATAATCTGTGAAACTCCGAGAGGCCAAGAACTATTTAAAGTAAAAATGAATAACTTTATTTCTTAAAGTATAACAGAGAATAATTAACTAACAACTATTTACAACTCTTCCTCTAACCTACCTTTTACTTTCCCTTCTATAATACTAGTTTAATAAAACCCCCGATTAAGATTTGCTGAAAAATTCAAATTTCAAAACCAGCCAGCTCTCGTATCTTCCCTTTGCAGGGTTGCTCTCTAGGTTGGTGTTGATGTTTTTCTCTGTGCAAACACCTTCTCTAGACAGGTACCTCACAGACAGCCTACATCTGTTGGCAGTTCTCCCTCAACTGTTCACTTTTTCCCAGTCTTATACTCCCAAAGCATCGGCTTGTGTCGATGGTTTTTAATATTGTCAATATACTCAATTCAAACTTGATTGGAGTTTGGTTTCTTTTTTGTGTTTAATTTAAACTGATTGGCCTAATTTTGTCTCCAGGCAACCCGCTACCCTAACTGTTGGACCACATGTTACATTGTATCTTATTCAGAACACTTGGTGCTGTCAGGTAGTTCTGCTCACTTTTAACCCACTTAAAAGTACAGTACACCCACATCTTCATAACACTTGTTTACATCAAACTCCATCTGCTACAGTTTTGGTCATTCATGTAATCTGTCAATAGCCCTTTGTAATTTTATGCTATCATCTATAATGTCTAAAACATTGCCTAACCCTGTGTCATCAGCAAATTTAGATCTATGACTTTCAATGCCATTTATCCAAGTTGTAATAAATAATATGAATAACTGAGGCCATAAAACAGGTCCATTTGATGCAAGTTGAGGAGTTGGAGTACAAAACAAAGACATTGCACTACTCCAGAAGAGAGGAAAGTTATCTGTACATTTATTCCAAGAGATAGTCACTCAAATTTGGTTTGTGATCAGGGACAAGAGACTGTAGGTGAGGCAAGTAGAGGGATCTAGAGGTAATGTTCATGAAGCATCAGTCCCTGCAATTGTTCAATAGTTACGAGGTGCTTGCAGAGGGTGTGGACGAGCATGGGGACTGCAGGGAGGATGAGTGAACTGACCATGGCACTGTAGTACAGAAAGCCATTCAAGTAGTCTGAGGAAATTGGAGTAGTATTAGTAATGATAGAGGTCAGTATAATTAGGGTGATAGATGCTGTCCTATGAAATGGCAGTATGATTTCTGAATGCTGGGGTGCACAGTGCCAAGAGTTAAGGACATCGCCTCATGGCTGGAGAGGAACGTGGAACAGGAGAGTAAGGATCCAGTTGGCGTTATCCATATTAGGACTAGAAAGGAAGTTCTGCTGAAAGAGTGAGAATAGTTAGGGACTAATCTCAAAAGTAGAACCTCCAAGGTAATAATCTTGAAAATGTTACCTGAGCCACAGGTAAACTAACCTAGAGTGAATAAAGTCAAGTATGAGCTGCCAGAGGAAGTGATTCAGGTGGGTACAATTACAACATTTGGACAGGTACATGGATCGGAAAGATTTAGGGGGATATGGGCCAAATGCAGGCAAATGGGACTAGTTCAGTTTAGGAAATTTGGCCCATATGAACGAGTTGGGCCAAATGGCCTATTTCCATGCTGTATGACTCTAGGATTCTATTTGCTGATTATTAGCCGCAAAGGTATCACTGCATCTTACTGTCATTTTGAATGAGTCAAATTAAAGTAAATGCATGCACTGCCAAATATATGATTCCAAATTACTGACTTCTTAAGCACTTGTTTCGTACCATATTCCCAGTTTAGAAATGAAGCTAAAATACAGGTCCTTATTCCAAGCGTTACAAATCAATTGGTAAAGAGGCAGTCTCCTTACGAAACATGAGCTAAGTATTTATTTTATTAATTGCAAAGGTTTCCAAAACACAAGGCAAAGTTCTGCTTTTAAATAGGGCATTTTATGAAGCTTTATACTGAGGTGAATTTCTTAAGATATTTGGATTTATTTCTTTATATTTCCCAATTGTAAATAAAATAATGTAGTTGGGTAGTTTTGACCCCCTGCAACTCCCTTCTGTTTACCTTAACTGAAATTAGACAAGGGGAGGTTGCCATCTAGGAGGTACATAGGTTTAACGCTAAATAGGCCTTTCACAGATTCATGCCCATTAGCAAAAACTGACAAGAGGCATCCATTCTGGGTAGAGGAAGCCTAGAAAATTTAGATTTTCATGCATTGGTTACAGCTAAGGAGTAGCAGGAGTGCTCCTCTTTGTTCAACGTGGAAATCCTGGATTGGCCTTACCCTGCGTTTCGTCACTCCTCTCTTTCAATAGTGAACCTTGTTGATCTTGTCACTTCTTCTTCACTAACTTGTCAGGACCAAAATCGTGAGAACTCCCTCCTGTCCTGACTGTCTTCCCAATGATATGTTTTAAGTTTTGAACCCTCAAGCTATCGACAATATTTTCTTAATGGCATCAGGCAAGAGTCAGTACCAAGGGGTGTAAATGATGTTTGGGAGTTAAATCCTGTTGGAATTATGTCAAGCAGCACATAATGTTTAATCATAGTGATTTTCATCATTTAGGTGTGCAGCCAATGCTATCCACCTTATTTGTTGGCTGCACATTGTTTATGGGGAAGGAGTCATTGATGTCACTTAGAGAAAATCGACCTTTTAAAGGGAAGGAATAAACTAGCTAAAAAATCAATGAAAAAAAACACAAAGAGAAAAATGCCTGTTGAAAAAACTGAGACCACCAATGTTCTTTTAAGGTCCTAATGCAGGTAGTGGTCTCCTATGAGGGGAAACAAGGTTTGGGGAACCCTTCCAGCAAGAATTTTGTCATTAGTAGGAAGCAGTATCAGAGGAAAGAAATGCTAGGAGTTTGGTTGCACTGAGAAACCTTCCATTGAGCTTGCACACCAATGCTGCAGATCATGGAAGTCCTACCTCCAAGTTGTGTAAAGTCTTTGCAGATGGTGCAGACATGTGGTCTGTGGTGAGAGTGAAGGAGTGCTGAGGTGGTGATGGGTGAATACAGGTGGTAGGTGCCATCTGATAGGTGGAAAGATGGAATGAATCCAGTTAGTAGCAGAAGGATAGGTTGGTTGGAGGGATGAAAGAGAGGAGGCATCGCTGGAAAGGGAGTCAGGGGAAAGGTGGGGGGAAGGTTATTTGAAATCAATATTGACTCCTCCGGGCTGTAGGCTGCCCAGGACGAAAATGAGGTTTTGTTCCTCCAATTTGCTGTCTGATTCACTGTAGCAATTTGGAAGACTGAGGATGGTTATGTCAGAGATGGAGTGGGAAGGGAAATTGAAATGAGTGGCGACCAGGAGGTCAGGCTTGCCATTACGGGCCTGGCTGAGATGCTCTGCAAATGTGCCCTTAGTTTACGTTTGGTCACACCAATGTAGAGAAGACCTTAAAGGTTAAAGTTCTCAGTGTACATGGTGTGAAGCTCATGTTGTAAAAGCAGCAAAAGGCATAACTTGGTGGTAGTCTCTTTATAGAGCAGAGATACCACATTCATTGCTATGGCACATCTGACACAGGAGCATAACCAGTCTGAAAATGACCCTGTAACAAACACCAGAAGTTAATTGACAAATTTATTCAGTACTTTATACGTTTCTGACACAGAATTCCAAAGTCCATGAGTAATTCAAGTTTAATGTGGCAGACTGTACACCCAGTGTATGGAATGAGCTGCCAGAGGAAATGGTGGAGGCTGGTACAATTTCAACATTTAAAAAGCATCTGGATGGTATATGAATAGGAAGGGTTTAGAGGGATATTGGTCAAGTGCTGGCAAATGGAACTAGATTAGGTTAGGATATCTGGTCAGCATGGACACGTTGGGCTGAAGAGTCTGTTTCCGTGGTGTACATCTCTATGACTCTATCACTTTGACTAGAAATGCACATTTGTTTTCAGCTTGTTACACTTGGATGTCAGTTTAGCATCCAAGTGAACGATTAGTGCCATCAGATGTCTAGGCCTAGATCTTTGCAAATCTGTCTATTTTCTTCGGGGTTTTATAAAGGTAAAAACTTCATAATATCACCTGCCTATCTTCCTTTCCACCTATCCACTCCACCCTCCTCTCTGACCTATCACCTTCATCCCTACCCCCATTCACCCATGTACTCTTTGCTACCTTCCCCCACCCTCCTCCCTGACCTATCACCTCCATCCCCTCCCCCATTCACCTATTGTACTCTATGCTACTTTCTCCCCACCCCCACCTGCACCCTCCTCTCATTTATCTCCCCACCCTGCAGGCACTCTGCCTCTATTCCTGACGAAGCGCTTTTGCCCGAAATGTCGATTTTCCTGCTCCTCGGATGCTGCCTGAACTGCTGTGTGTTTCCAGCACCACTCTAGTCTTAAACTGACTAATGTCAGGAATATGATTAAGTATTTACTAATTCAAATTAGGTGGATAATAATGAGATTATTGATCCTATTAGCCTTCAGGTATCCAATTGGATCATGAATTAAGTTAACTGTTGAATTGTAATCTCTAACATAATGTGTTACGAGAAGGCATATAAATTAAAACGTTGCCTTTCCTCTCAGTCTTTACACAAGCTTCTTATGAATTCTCTTCAGTCTATGAAGCAGGATTGATTTAGTCATCATTTACATGTTTAGACATTATATGAACGCAGAGCTGATTGCATTAGTGCTTGATTTACTAAACAGCTTAGCTATTAGTCAAGTAGCAAAGTCTTCAGTATCTTTGTTGTGAAATTTGGGGCTACGTCTCCTTGATTTCATGTTGTAAAAGTATATAAATTAGTTTCAACCTTCTAGTTTAGGAATCATTGAATCTCTGTTGATTTTCTTGTATAAGTTAGGTATCTTACGATCAGGATGCATTGAATTAGCCTGACACTCCGAAATGTAACAATAGTAGATTCGTTTTTGGGTTTCTTTCCCTACATTGACAACACTTCAAACATCATCTGTTGCACAGCACGCTAGGGCAACCTGAGGATGTGAAGGGTGATATAAAAATGCAAGCTATGTTTTTCTGTCAATTTCAACCTGTTTTGACAATGATTCTTTCTGATGTAGGAGTGACAAAAATAGTTTGTAAGATCCAAAAAAGAAGCATTTTGAGTTAATTTGACTTTCTAACCCGGTATTGAATGATCAGCACTCAAGCCTCTGGCCTGAAAAACTCACAGTGCAATACTGACCCAAGATTGCTAGTGTTCAATGTAAGTCATGATTTTAAATTCCATTTATAACGATGCCTTCATTTGTTTTTCTGATTTACTATTGTCCTTGGTTCCTTTGAACCCCTTACACTTAGGAAATGTTCTTACGCACATGGAAAGTTTTATTCAACAATTGTAACTTCCTTTCCTCTGCTGTATTCAAGGAACACAAGCAGGAAGTGAGCAAATTTCTATCAAAACAGGAATGAGGAAGATCAACAGTTTCGCTGGTGAAAGTTATGCTGAAGCAGGAAAATTTCAGCAAATCAGTTCAGTTTGCAAAATAAAAATAGCAGGAGTTGGACAAGAATGTTACAAATTAACCCTAATGCTACTGAAATCCAATTATACTTTCAGAAACCAAAAAGATTTTAAAAAATGTTAAATTGCATTTAAATTACAAGTCCAGAATTGGTAAAGATGCCTTTAAACTTCACTCATCTTTGAAGGAGCGTTGGTATTGGAATAATACAAGCAATTTAGAATTGGTTTAAGTTTATGTAATATTTTTCCTTCATTGAGTTGATTCATTTTCACAAGGCAAGTAACATTAAGGTTTTTAATATTGTTGACAAGTTTGAGACTGGTGAAAGTCTAATCGGTGAAGATAGTGCAATGGTAACTCTTTGTTCTTCTTTCAATTGTCAACCGTTATAACAATTATTATGGCATACATTCCTGAGAGTCTTGTCAAGAGAAAGATTCAACTCACCTCATAATTAGTAATTCTGGTTTAAAACAAGTTTAGAACTACATTGACAATCATTTTGTTCACAAATACAGTAGCCCCTGCTTCAATTCATGTGATTAAATTCTTCTAAACTAAATGCATGTTTCAACCAAATATAGAATTTCAAATTCTCTAATTAAACAAGGCAGTCAAAATATTTCCATATATGAGCCTATTGTTGAAATGAAAGCACAAAGAATTGGAAGCAACCTATAGCTATAGCAGGAAGTTGGTTAAGATGTACAAGAATTTTAATGTGAGAATAGATTTGTACTCCAGCTGGAAAGATGCGATTCGAGGTAATTTGTACTGGGAAGTCAACTTTCTTGATACTTCAGCTCGCATCATTGAGCAAACTGTAGGAAGTCATTCCATATTCTCTGTAGGAAGAAGCAGATGATGACACCAACAGCACAGCATTTTTGAGTGTCCCATCTAATCCAAATTAACAATAGTAAAAGCTTGTATTGCAGTACAGATATGTGCCAACAATTCTCCGCTTCTGCTTTCAGAATAGCTTTTTCACCTGTGTTCCTAATGGCCCAGTAAGGCATCCCTTTGATGACAAAGTTTATTATGTTGTGGGACAGTGTTTTGGTTTTAAGATGCTCAGGTAAACCGAAGCCTGCCTTGCATGAGTAACCAATTTCTATCAGCTCGTGACTGTGTTAAGGGAGGGGAACTTGTTAAAATGAGATAAGATGTCATGACAGTTATTATTCTATCAAAACACAGCATTAAAAAAACTGGTGCATAATTATTAAGACAAGATTGCAAAACAAATTTCTTCACTCATCTTTTCTTGATCTCCTGGTTTAATTGCCTTGTATACAGCACCATCTGTTCCTGGAACTTTGACAAAGTTAATTCCCTCAGGAATACTCAGCATTTTATTTTTGTCTTTCTTTTGACAGTGAAGTAACTGGTTTTGACTTAGCTGCCATTAGCGGTGTATGGTGATGGGAGGTGGTGGTGGTCAGGGTGGCAGTGTGTTGGTGGATTTGGCAAATTCAGGAAATTCATTATAACGTTCTCCATTGCTGCTTTGACACACCCTGCATGTCCAAAAATTACGTTTAATGGAAGGGATAAAACTATTGCTTTAATATAAAATCTCAATCCATCTGTTATGATTTTTGATAGACAGAAAAAGTTTTGCTCCATTGTCCTCTTGGATTTTGACAAAAACACACTGCGGCATAAAGGGGTAATAAACTCCTGAATGACGTAGCTAACCCTGCCAAAGTAATCTGATATAGAATAATTAAAGAACAATGCAACCGACTATTTAGTTTTGCGGAGGGCATCATTACCTCACCTGATAATGTGCAATTGACACCCAAGTATTATTGAATTATACTATTAATTTACACATTAAAGAAAACTGGAAGCAAGGTGTGAAATTGTAATCAATGTTTAAAATAACGTGTCATTGTAAATGATTGATGCAAACCCTCAATACAAAGTCTTTGCTTTCTGTCAGTTTTGTGCAGAATGCAAAGTAATTGGATATTTTAATCTGTTACATCATGTCTGACTGCTTATGCCCAAGAGGGTTAGTGGAACGACTGGGTACAATAGTATTATTTTTTCTGGCTATTTGCATTCTCTCCTAACGTTCTTCCCCCATGGTCGAGTAGTTCTATCGGCATTGGTAGCCTTTTTACAACTGGCCAAAGTCAGTTCAAACTCAGAAGACACATGACACTAGATTATAGTCCAACAGGTTTATTTGAAATCACACAAGCTTTTGGAGAGCAGTTTAAACAGACTTATTAAAGAATTTTAAAAAACGATAATTTTAAGTTACAACTCTTTTCAACATAATTTCAGTTTGGTTGATCTTTACTTATTTTAAACAGAATGTACTGATGCAGAGAAGTGATGTGAAAAAGTCATCAAATCCAATGCATGAGAGTGAATTAATATAGCCACAGCCATTAACCTGAAATGCTTTGCAATCCTCAGAAGTTGGAACTTGTGTTTTAATTCAGAAACAGATAGTGTGTCTCAAATCAGGCTATCCAAAAACTGGAATTGTGCAAAAAGTAGACATTGCTCTTTTGGGTAGTGCTCTTGGAACAGAGTAAGCATGGAAATGAAGGATTAACCCCAGAGGAATGGAATTGGTGAGGGCTGTGCACGCACAGGACCTGAGTCCATTCGAGCACTTTAAGATATACCTCCCTAAACCATCCTTACTTTTCAACGCAGTTTTCTGTTCCACTGAGGGAATGTTCAGATTGTAACATTTCCAGCCATTTAAATCACTGTCTCTCTATCTCGCTTATTGTAGTCCAGGAAAATGCTCTTTTCTTGTAAGAATCACTAAACTGTAAGAGTTTTTAAACATTTGCCTTATCAAAACTTTTAAATCTTCAATGTTTCTGACCATAATGGTTGAGAACTTTTTGTACGCAAACATGCCCTATTCCATGATCCACAACTGAGTTATTTACAACAACATTAATGATCAGTACAGAACGTGCTATAGAGACAGGCTGTGTGAAGGAATTGATAACAAAATCTCTGAAAAAATGCAAAATCTGGCAAAGTCTCGGTCCTAAGAGTGCTGTATTTGGGATACTACCTGTATCACTTTTCCAACAAGTTGACCCATTATTTTCATTGAAGCAAAAACAGTGACTTGATCTGAGGCAGTATTTTCTGTTTCTTACACAAAGTGAGATGAAGGAAGACATTTTGTACAACATGCTGACTCCTCCACCACAGCATTGAACAGTGTTTCAAATGGCTCCAAAGTTTGTACAGTTGGCACATCTGTGAAGAATCTTGAGGGTATCTTGAGTGTTCCAGTAACCCAAAGTGAACTTTTGTTTTTTGAATTATGCCCTTACTAAAGTACAATCCAGCTTCTGTGTGACTGCCTTGGAATTAGTAAAGATTAAGTTACCATGATCTTACCATAGCATAACGCCGCTCTCTCATTAGAGAGAGATGACTGGCAGTGGTTTAATTTGAGGGTCACCACACCTCAGGTGGAAGGAGAGGTTGAGAAGGAGATTCTTTCATGATAACATCAGCTGCTGTGGGAATTGAACCCACACTGTTGGTATCACTCTGCATCACAAACCAGCCATCCAAACAAAAGCAACCTCCTCTGGGGTAGATTTGATTGCTATCAGTGTTTATCTAATTACATGACTGAGATGCCTCAGGAGCTTTCCTAAGGTGATGGTGCCACATAAATGCATTTTTTTGTAACAATATAAACAATAGTTTGAAAATAATAATAAAAATAATGCCCTGTTGTTTGTAAAACAGATCAAACTCACTTTCAGATGTCCAGGTGCTTTGAACATTAAGTTGAAGTAAACAGTCTATTTCACCCTTAACTTTCAATAGCAAGGTGTCCACCATTCTGAAGGCATGGAAAATACAATAATTCCGTGAAGTACTGGTTGTTGTTACAACCCAGTACCGTGCAACATAGAAATTACTTGCTGGTGATGTTAATGGATGAATGCTTAAGTATATGTGAATGTTTCTTTATCTATAACATGAACAATAATGTTTAAATTTATATTGCTTATATTATTTTTTCCATGAAATGAAACATTTACAACTAATCAGCATTAACTAAATGTACGTGAATTTGAAAATGGTAGTTCAAAGAACATGTTAAAAAATCTCCTCAGCTGTCGGGGCCAGAACACCATAAGGTGGAAGCAGAAGTAGAACATTCGGCCCATCGTGTCTGCATCACCATTCCATGAGATCATATCTGATCGGATAATCCACACCTCCATTTTTCTACCTTATCCTCATCATTCTTGAATCACTCACTGATTAAAATCTGTTTACCTCAGCCTTGAATATATTAAATGACCCAGCCATTAAGACTGAGAGATGAAATTTCTTCTCATCTCTTTTTTAAATGTATAACTCTTTACACTGTGATTAGACCCTCAGGCTCTAGCTTCTATCAGAAGGGGGAAAAAAACTTCTTGGTATCTACCCTATCTAGCTGTTAAGAATTTTACATGTTTTAATAAGGATGCCTCTCATTTTTCTAAACTGTAATGAGTACAAACCCATCCTACCCGACCTCTCCTCATAAGAAAATCCTTCCATGTCTGGGATCAAACTTATGAACCTTCTCCGGACTGTCTCCAAAGCCAGTGCATCTTTCCTTAGATTAGAGGACCAAAACTGTTCACAGTGTTCCAAACTTGCTCTAACTAGGACCATGTATCATGTCAGCAAGCCTTCCCCATTTATATACTCCATTCCCTTTGAAAGAAGGGCCAATTTTCATTTATCATCCCTATTATCTGCTAAATGTGGATTTATAAATGATTTGTGATTTATAAATGAGAACCTCCAAATCCAGCTTCGTACTGTCATTCTCCATTTAAATATAATCCAGCTCCCTTATTCTTCCTAACAATGTGCATAACTCATATTTTTCCATGTTATATTCCCATCTGCTAAGATATTGCCCACTCAACCTATCTATATTTGTTTGCAGACTCTTTGTGTTATCCTCACCACTTGGCTTCCCATCTACTTTTGTGTCATCCCGAAATTTGGCAACAGTGCATTCACTTCCTTCATCCAAATCATTAATATACAGTAAGTAGTTGTGGCCTCCAGAACTGATTCCCATGCCACTCCACTTGTTATAGGTTACCAACCTGGAAATGCCCTCCTAATCTCATCTCTAAATCTTCTTTTAGGTTGCCAATCTTCTATCCATGCTCATATGTTACGCACAACATCAAGCGATCTTCTCTTAGTAAGTAGCCTTATGCACAGTATTTTGCCAATTGCTTTATGGAAGTCCAAATATATTACATCTACTAGCTCCCCTTTATCTCTACTGCTTATTACCTCCTCAAAGAATTCTAATATATTTGCCAGACATGATTTTTTCCCTAATGAAGCCATGCTGCCTCTGCTCGATTATGTTTTGAAAATTTCTAAATTTTCTGCTATTACATCCTTTACATTTTCTCAATGACAGATGTTAACTGGCCTTTGGTTAACTAGTTTTTGTCTTCCTCCCTTTTTGAATAAAGTTAATACACAGGCAGTTTTCTAATCCTCAGACAATTCAAGATTTCTTAGAACTGGATGTGTATGTGCACAAATCATTTACGATAGCAGGACAGGTAGAAAGAGATGTTAATAAAACATGTTTTTTAATTGGGCAAAGAATACAAGTGCAGAGAGTTTATGCTGAACCTACATAGCACACTGCTTAGACCTGAGTTGGAATATTGCGTACAATTTCTACAGCGTGGAAATAGGTCCTTCAGCCCAGAGCGACCTTCCGAAGAGCATCTCACCCAGAACCAGCCCCCATCCTATTCCTGTAACCCCATATTTAACATGGCTAAACCACCTAGGCACTATGGACAATCAACCTAACCTGTTCATCTTTGGACCGTAAGAGGAAACTGGAGCACCTGAAGGAAACCAATACAGAGAAGGGGTGGGGCAGTGTAAACCCCATGCAGGCAGTCACCCAAAGCTGGAATTGAACCCAGGTCCTTCACACTATGAAGCAAAAGACCTAACCACTGAGCTACCATGCTGAACTTACATTATGGGCACAACATGCCAGTTCTAGAGGCAACATTTTAGGAAGGGTATTAAATGCATTGGAGAGAGCACAGAAGAATTAGAGAAGATCTTTTCGTGGGGCAGGGGAGCCCAGAACTAGAGGGCTTGGTTTAGGATGAGAGGGGGAAAACTTAAAAGGGATCTATGAGGTGATGTTTTCACAAAGAAGGTGGTGTGTGTATGGAATGAGCTACCAGAGGTAGTGGTGGAGGCTGGTAAAATTACAACATTTAAAAGGCATCAGGAAGGGTATATGAATAGATGGGTTTAGAGGGATATAGGCCAAGTGCTGGCAAATGGAACTAGATTAGTTTAGAATACCTGGTCTGCATGGACGAGTTGGATCGAATGGTCTGTTTCCATGCTGTATATTTCTATGACTCTCTGAGTCTTATGTTTATGGTTCCAGGGATTGGAAATGTCAGTTGTTAGGAATATTTGAAGAAATTGGTACTGTTTTCCTCAGAGTGGAGAACACTGAGGGGATGTTTTTAGAATCAAGAGAGGTTTGAGCAGAGCAGATTGGGAGAAATTGTTCTCAATTGTTGAAGAGTTGAGAACCAGCCAGCATAGTTTAAACTGTTTTACAAAAGAAGCAAGTGCAAGGTGAGAAAAAAAGCTTCCACACAGCGAGTGGTCAGGGTCTGGAAGTGTGGTAGAAGCAGGTAGTGAAGTACCTGAGTACATTTAAGCAGAAACAATGTGAGGGTTATGGGGAAAAGGCAGGTATTTAGCATGGAGACAGCCAATGTCATCATGATGGGCTGAATAGCTTTCTTTTGTACTTGTAACAATCCTGTGAGGATGTGATCCATCAGGTCTTCTCAGTAAGTTTTGCTAATTCTTCCCATCTGGTAAAATTATTAGATTCATTTCTTCCCACCTTTTTGTTCCTAGATTATTCTGTATTTTTGGAATTACATTAATTTTTTTTATTAATTCACAGGATGAATGGTTCCTCTGGCTAGGCCAGCATTTATCGCCCCTTGCTAATTGCCCAGAGGGCAGTTAAGAGTCAATCACATTGCTGGAGTCAGGAAAACCAGGTAAGGGTGATAGTTTCCTTCCCGAAGGACATTAGCGAACCAGATTGGTTTTTCTCCACAGTTGATAATGGTTTCATGATCATTATTAGACTCGAATTCTACATTCTTGTTAAATTCAATTCCACCACTTCCCGTAGCAGGATTTGAATCCAGGTCCACAGAACATTAGCTGGGTCTATGGAATAATAGTCTAGTAATAATACCATTAGACTGTTGCCTCCCCTAAATATCCTCTACTGTGAAGTCTGGTAGAAATGATTTATTCAACTTCTGTGCCATTTTGTGCATCCCCATTATTTTTCACTGCCCTTATTCTCTAAGGGGGCCTACCATCACTTTGGCTTCTCTTTTACTTTATGTTTTTTTAAGATGTTATTACAATCCTTTTTATATTACTTGTTCATTTATCCTCAAAGTTTATTTTCTCACACTTTTGTTATTATTTTGGTCAGGTTTTGTTGATTTTTAAAACTTTCTCAATCCTTTGGCTTACCACTAAATTTTGCCATACTGCATAGTTTTCTTTCAAAGCATTACTTAGCTTTCTTGGTTAACCATGATTGGTTTATCCTACTCCAAGAGTCCTTCTTCTTCATCAGGGTATGTCTTTGTTTTGAGTCATGAGCTTCTTTTTAAACATCTGCCACTGTCAAACATCTTTTCTGCTAAACACTTAGCTGGTCTGGCAACATCTGTGAAGAGAGAAACCGAGTGAACGTTTCGAGTCCAGTATGACTCTTCTTCTGAGTCCTTGAGGAAGCAGGATATGAGGAAGTGTAGGCAAGGTAACATTGGGAGTCAGTGTGTGTGTGTGTGTAATGAATAATGGTAGACAGTCTATTGCCAGAAGTGAAAGCAAGTAAAAGAAGGGAAGTGTCAGAGATGGATCAAGGGAAGCAGAGTGATTGATGGAAATTGGAAGAAAAATTGATAAATTTTTCTAATTCCAGGCAAGATCAGGAAGCTGCACCAATAATATCATCAGAGTGGGTGGGAGTTCAAATAAAACTGGAACAAAAATCATGGCAGGCATTACATGTTCCTTCTTCGAGTCTATACAGGCACAGACATGAGCATGGAACAAAGCCAGGCAACTAGAGCAATTAAACACACAACCTGAACTTATAATTGGCCAGGAGGAAGTGAGGACTGCAGAGGCTGGAGATCAGAGTCAAAACAATGTGGCACTAGAAAAGCACAGCAGGTCAGGCTGCATCCGAGGAGTGGGAGAGACGACGTTTTGAGTATAAGTTCTTTTCAGGAACCAACATTCCTGATGAAAAGCTTATGCCTGAAACGTCAACTCTCCTAAACCTCGGATGCGGCCTAACCAGCTGTGCTTTTCCAGCGCCACCTATTAGAGGTTCCTGCAATTCATCTGCGTCTTCTTTGCACGATGGTGAAATACCAGGAGTGTGCAGCTGAAGTGGAGCCTGAAACTTTGGAGCAGATGTAAATTTGTGATGTCAAAAGACACTGAATGCTTTCCACTTGCACTGATTCATTCCTCTTACCCAATGAAAAGTAACATATTTTATACTTCTATTTTCTCACGGCTATTGTGTTGTGTCTAATTAGGATTTAGTACTGCTGGTATTTTCAATGAGATGCAATAGGCATGGGGGACTTAATAAACTGATGGAATTGGGAATGAGACACTGTTGCTAACCCTAGGACATTATACTGTTTGAATCTTGTGTGTTAATTCAGCATTCTATTCAAGAGACTACCTGCTTAAATTTTCAAACATACATTATTCCCACACGTGATGGTAAACTTCCCTCATGTTAGCTTGGCAAACAGAAACATATAAGTCATGAGAGGATAAGCTGTCTGGTTTTACAAAGTTTCCCACTGAAAAGTCTGGATGGTAAATGTTAGAACTGAATGTGAACTGAAGCTGCCATTTGAGTTTGGGGCCTTTATTCAAGCTATAGGAGCAACATTACTTCATTTGAAACAAATAATCTCTCTCCTTTAGACTTTTTCTTTTCGCATGACTACATGCTCCAACTAGCAATGTTGCAAAAGCCCTTACCCAGATTTCCATAATGCTGACCATTTGTGCTGTAAAGTGAGAAATAAACCAGTCCAGGGAAGTTTCATCAAAGCACTAAACATCGCGGGGTTGATTCTTGCATTGTTAGCTAAAGCTCTGGTACAATTAATTATCTACTACATTTTTAGTGCCATCACTAAGCTGCAGGAACATGTTTATCAGTTTTGTCTATTTTCTGACAGGCAGTGAAAAGATTTTTTTCCCTGAGTATCACTGGAGACTTTGAAAATGTATCTGAAATTGACAAAGTATTTCTACAGATGTGCTCTTTGGTGGTGGGGGAGGGGGTGCCAAGCGGGTGATAAGTACAGTCAGGTACGGAGCAGGATATCAATTGAATAACGATTACAAGTGAGCTCACTGTGGTGCAAGCACCTGTTGTTTAACTGAAGGAATGTCCTTACCAGGCCTTGAAGCCCAGCTTTGTTTCTTTGTTGTCTTGGTTCTTTAGCTGGTGTAGTGATTACACTGAGGGCACAGGGGAACAGCCGTTTATGTGCTTTGTGGTCAGTACTCTGGGGATTATCTCCAAGTCAATGTTTATGGAGTGCCGCAGCTAACGCTGCCCAGATGCTCTATCTGTGGGAAACCCTGAAACCACACTGCACCAGGCTTGCGGTGTTGTCAGGGATAAATACTCTTTCCTATTTAGGCCGTTTGTATATACTCAAGTTTTTCACACCAGTGTAGTGGCAGTTAAGGCAGATGCTGACATGGTGCTACTGGTGAAATGCCTTGCAGATGTTTGAGGTTACCAGGTCTTCAGGTTATTAGAAATCAGAGTGGGGGTTGGAAGCTCTGGTGGGAGGTGTATTTTTGCCCTTGCTATTTGCTGTTATGTGGCTTTACAGAATGCAGTGGAGGTGCAGGGAATTACTTCAACCACACAAGGCAAAGTTTCACACAGAAGTCTAGACCACAACAGAATCTGGAAAAAGAGACTAGTCATTCTTAGCTCATACACAAAAAAAACCTAACTGTTTACTTCCCTTTCAGGAGCTATAATTAAAATCACCAAAGCTTTGGTAAAGGCATCTAGACCTTACCCGAAAGCTACTTTCTCTCTATGGTTTGAGCAGCCTTAGTAATGTGCAGAAATTGATCTTTCTCAATTGATTGTTCTTGAGATTTTAATGTTAACGACCCTCCAGGCATCTGCACAAATTTAAAGGTGAACATTCATGATTCTGTTGAGGGCAATCCTAGATAAAAATCAGAAAGGCAGTGAACTATTGAGACAATTCTTCAAATATGGGGAGCAATGAATGGCTCATTTTGAGTTACCAATGTACATTGGAACCCTAAGGAAGCCTTGGCTCATGTGAATGCACAGAATTTACAAGGAAGTACAAACTTTCGACTTGCAGTTTACCCAGCTCCGACTGCTACATGATTATCTATGGCAATGGAATCAGTTGACCACAACCATGGAAACTAGGGCTGTTTGCCCTGAACTTACCCTTGTTTTTACACAGATCTATCAAAGAGTTGTTGCTAGCAGTTAAAACCTGTTCACAGATGAAGCTCAAAGCAATTCAGCTGGAGTATCAAAATACATCAGCAACTATAGCAACCTCTGACTATGGTCATCTCGCCTCCTGACAATACTCATTCACCACCCTGCCTGTCTCCCAAACAATGCTCATCCCCTCCCAACAATGTTCGGTCCTCCTCTCCCACTTCTCAACAATGTTCATTCCCCTCCTAATATAACATTCTTGGCATTGTTTGGCTGTTGCAGAATATTGACAGAATCTGTTGAGGTAAGGAAAACACTAACACTAATAGGAAAGTCTTACTACAAGGTTGTCTTGAGTGGTTGCAATGTTGAGAAGTATATGTTCACTGTCCCTGCCAATCTCCTTGTGCTAAAAGTTGTGGTTTCCATGCTGAATTTCTGTGTGTGTGTTACATTGTTGGTGTACCAATGCAAGGGCTTGCTGACTCATTGTGTGCAGTTAATTTAGTGGTCGCCAGTTGTACCAATGAGTTCTAATCATCCTGGTACATGTCCTACAGAATTCAGGTGGGTTGGATATTTTTACAATCTCCCATATCAATCTTGGCTTTGCTGTGTTTTTACCAGCTTCCTTTGGGCAAATAATGTTGCTTGTACCGAAGCATTTACTTGGTTGACTTCATCCACACAATGTGTTACATTCAGAATATGGAAAGCTTGTTTATCCTCTGGTTGGAAGTTAATCCATGCATAGGTCATGACTCAAGCCTGTTATACTCTGAATGTCATGTATCAGCTTAGGTTTACTCAAATAAATTCTTGCCATACTGCTGTGTTTTCTGTTTGGTTCTGTCCTGGTATAGCCTCTGGTTACAACTTTGGAGCCAGATTTCTTGGGGCAGTGGATCATTCCCCTTTTGTATTGCCTGCCTTACACTGATATTAGAATTGAAGAGGTCTTTGCAATGGGTGTATTAGACTGCACTTGCCATAAATTGCTTGAGTTATATGTACTGTATACAGTGTCTATTCACCTTTGCTTGCAAGTGTTGTTGTCTGCAAAGGATGGCATTGTATTTTCTGCGTTTCGACTAGAATGGTTCTGCGTCTTGACTAGAGTAGGTCAGGCATCATCCGAGGAGCAGGAAAATCGACATTTCGGGCAAAAGCCCTTCATCACCATTCCTGATGGTGGGGAGCCCAAGGGGGTTGAGAGATAAATGGGAAGGGGGAGAGGCTGGTTGGAGGGTCCCATGGCAGAAGAGGCGTTCTTCCTCCAGGCATCGGGTTGCTAGAGTTTGGCGGTGGAGGAGGCCAAGGACTTGCATGTCCTTGTCAGAATGGGAGGCGGAGGTGAAGTGTTCAACCACAGGGCTGTCGGGTTGTTTAGTGCGTGTGTCCTAGAAATGTTCTCTGAAATGTTCTGCAAGTTGACATCCTGTCTTCCAATGTAGAGGAGGCCACATCTGCTCCCAGGAGGACCAATTCCACCATAGAACATCCCAGATGGTCTCCTTCTTCAGGGATTCCCTTCCCATGTGGTCAATGATGCTCTCCACACATCTCCTCTACTTGCACCTCCATCCTTGAACCCCATCCCGCCAATTGCAACAAGGACAGAACCCCCCTGGCCCTCACCATCCGCCCCATCAACCTCCGGATACAATGCATCATCCTCCACCAATTCTGTCACCTACAAACAGGCCAGCGATATATTTCCCTCCCCACCCTATCTGCCTTCCGAAGAGACCATTCCCTCCATGATTCCCTTATTTGGTCCACGTGCCTCCTACCAACCCATCATCCACTTCCGACACCTTTCCTTACCACCACAAGAGGTGCAAAACCTGTGCCCACACCTCCCCCCCGCACCTCTATCCAAGCCACAAAGAATCCTTCCACATCCAACAGAGATTTACGTGTACTTTCACACACTTCCTCTACTGTGTCTGCTGCTCTCTACATTGGGGAGACAGGACGCCAACTTGCAGAAAGTTTCAGAGAACATATCTTGGACACACGCACTAAACAATCCCACTGTCCTGTAGCCGAACACTTCAACTCCCCCTCCAACTCTGCCAAGGACATGCAAATCCTTGGCCTCCTCCGCAGCCAAACTTTAGCTACATGACATCTGTGGGGGAAGAACACCTCATCTTCCGCCTTGGGACTGTCCAACCATATGGGATCAATGTTGAGTTCACCAGTTTCCTCATTTACCCTGCCCCCATCTTATCCCAGATCCAACCCTCTAACTCGGCATCACTCTCTTGAAATGTCCTACCTGTCTATCTCGCTTATCCACCGATCCGCTCCACCCTTCTCTCCGACCTATCACCATCACCCCCCACCTCCATCTACCTATTGCATTCCCAGCTACCTTTCCCGCAGCCCCAACCCCCTCCCATTTATACCTCAGCCTCCTTGGGCTCCCCCCAACCCTGATGAAGAGCACATGCTCAAAACGTCGACTCTCCTGCTCCTCAGATGATGCCTGACCGGCTGTGCGTTTCTAGCACGACACCTTTTGACTCTGATCTCCAGCATCTGCAGTCCTCACTCTCTCCTACACTATATAACAGTCTATCTGCTCCCTGTGCTACTCAAAGTCCATCCACCCATCCCCAATAATAAGAAAAGATATTCAATATATTCAAAAACATTTAAATAAATTGAATTGTCTTTGACTAATCCCTTATGGGAATAAACATTTCACTCAAATATTTAATAAGAGAAAGTGAGGACTGCAGATATTTAATTAAATATTTAATCCCTGAAATAAATAACCCTTTATGTAAAGATCAATTCCATTCAAAAGCAATTTGAGCTGTCCATCAAAATGCTTGTCTGCCAGTCACCAAAAGGTGAGTAATAGAAATAATTTCTCCACTTCTCAGCGCTCACGTTGCCTTTATCTTACACATTCCCCAATCTTCACCCATGTCAACCTATGTGGCCTATACCTTCTACCCATCCCCATTGCTCCTCACATCCTACATACCCACACAGTGCTCCTCTTCCTATCTCCATGACACCCTATACCTTATTCCAACTTCATGCCGACTCCACTCCACACTTTTCCCTCTTCTTGCCAACTCATCGAGTATTCACATGCCCACAGGACCCATATAATCCTAATAGTTTGTGTTCTACCTTGCAGAATACACACTATTATGGAAAAGGTCCCTCATTCGTAAAAGAAAAACACACTTTGAGACTTCCTGCTGTTCTTGACTGGCCAACACTTGTTGATACTTCTGGATACCTTCTATCTTTCTAGCACTGAGAACAGATCTTCTCTTACCTGGCCTAATCTCCACACTCTGGGTTTCAGAGACCAATGTTTGATTTCAGTGGAAGCAGTTGATCACTGAAGTAGTTGCCGCTGAGAACAATGCATATCTTAACTATGGGCTGCAACTACTGCCACCCCTTCCACAAATGCCATCCTGCAAAACTAAGGGATGCTGGGTTTGTGAGCAATGTTTGAAATTCCTCAATTCTTCTGGCATTTTTGCTGCGGTAGAGACACTTGGCCATTGCAAAAGCTTCGATCTATATATTGTTTATAAAATTTGAGGAAAAATGTTAAGGTGAATTTTATCAGGAATTATCCAGTAAAAACACTTATTATTCACAGATATAGCCATAATGCTTGTAAAATGTCTTCCAATGTTTTCTTTTATCAGCAATTTGTATGATGCATCCTGCTGCTTTTAAAATTTATGACATGCCAGATGTTCACATTTTTGCAGCAGAGGTCAGTCTCTGAAAGGTTGAATTTGTTTATCTCTGTTTACCACCCTTTTAGTTTGAGTCTAGAATGAAGTGTATCGTATATAAACAGGTCTTTCTACATTACTGTAAGCACATCTGCCCTTCTACATTCCTTTCTCAGACTGGTGAGCTCACTCAAATTATCTGCCAATGTTTTTCTTGATCTAACTTCCAGGTCTATTCCAAGAAAACTTTACGTTTGGTTTTCCTCCTTTTGTGAGGGGAAATAACATCTTCTGTAAGGAAACAGTAAGAGGGTGCTCACTATGTATAGGAGCCATTTGATGAAATTAGTCCAGCTTATCCAGACAAACATATCACTTAACACAATAATTGGACAAGTAGATGTTCAGTCCCAGCAAACTTGCCATTGTCCTGATCACCTAAAGCTTAGTCTGGAGTTTTGTACAACAACTGGGCTTTTCTATCCTCAGCCAATCTCCACTGCCTCTTAATAAAATTATATATGGTTCATCATCTTAAATCTCTCTGCAATGTGCACAGTTTGTGTCTCATGACAGTTTCTTAGTGTGACGTTTTGCAGATGTGAATATTTTTGCAGTTCTGTCACCACGCGAAATGTATCAACAAAGACTAAATGATCAAAATAGTTAAACTAGCAGAGGTATCTGAGCCTAAAATAAGTATTGAACTTGGGAAGCTGGCTCAGTTATCACTGTGCAAATTTGTTAGAATTCAATTTTTTTCTACTGTTTCTGTCTTTTTGGCAATGATTCTTCTGAAAATCTTACAAATTGCGAATTATTCAGACCCAATTAAAATTTAGAATCTAATTTCACATCACAGAACAAGGAATTGTCCTGTCCATCTGCAGCAGAACAGTTGAACCTGCTACTCTGTGTAGGTTCAACTATTCTTAAAAAATACATTTCATAATATTTCCAGGTTTAGAGAGGAATTCCACAGTATAAAGCTTAGGTGTCTGAAGGTTTACCGATTTGGAGCTGGATTGGGGTTGGCCCGGTTAGGGGAGGTGGCAGGTGCAGTATTGGTGGAGGTCACAGATATCCACTTAAAAGGGACAAGGCTATGAAGATATTTATCATGTGGTTGATAACCTTAAATCACAGGCACTGTGGGAAGAGGAGCCAATGTGGTTTGCAAGGGCAAGTGTTACTTCAATCGGTTACCAAAGTAACAAGTTAACAGTAGGCAAAAAATTCAGACAGAACCCTGGTCATTATATGGTGATCCCTGTGCAAAAATGCTTGGCTAGGGATATCAGACTAATTCAGTATTTAACTTAACCATGATTTGCTTCCACAGTCAGATGGCCCACCATCATTTACTATCTAGGATTAAACAAACATTGTAGCTATTTGGATAAAGTACTAAGATGTTTTGTAAACACTGTGGCACCATATCTAGACAAATAAGTTCTACTAAGAGGGCAAGGGAAAAGGATGGAATGAAAACTGGAAAGTAAAAATATACTCTCTTTTCCAACAAATAAAATGTGACAGATGTGCTAAAGTAACCCAAGTGACTTTGAAGATTTAACAAGCAACATGGTGCAATGTGACCTCTGCTGCTTTCCACCAGCCAAAAATTCAAAGATGAAATTCTATTTGACCCAAAACAGCAGGTAAATCCTCAAAGAAAAACACCAATGATTTTAAAAGCCGCAGCACAATAGCAATAAACTGGGCAAAGCCTGCATACAGAAAAGCGGTCATGCTCGCCAATAAATTCTTCACAATTTATTCAATGTGTGGGAGCAATTTATTGGCTTGTAAACCCAGGGTCTGTTTGGTTATCACTTTAATGTTCTTTCTAACATCCAAAATATACATGTTAGCTATTATAATGCTTCTCTGCAAATAGATAATGATAAACATTAGTGCACAGATTCTGGCAAGTGCAAGAAATGATAACTTTTTAAAATTCTTATTAATAAAATACTTTTCCATTTTAAAATGAACATGTTAAATCTAAAAACAGTTTTACCTAAGCTGTGCTTTCAAGCTGAGATAAACCATTCTAGTCTTTACATACTACTTGAATGCAACAGTCAGTAATTAATTGACTCAACTTTTATTAAATGAAACTATCATCCAAAGTCAATGCAATTAAAGCTATTGCTAATTATGTTGAGCTATGGTCTTTGCATCATTATGGAGCATACTGTGTTTCACCAACATGGTTCACAATATTCTTCACATAACGTGATATTTAAGTTTGAAGGGAGGAATGTTACTGGAACAATGGTAAATGCAAGACTTTTTATTTTAATAGATATTTTGAATAGGAACAAAACTACTTCAGTAGCTTGTTTTAATTAAGCATTCCACATTAAGGTTCAAATACTCTTACATTTATTAACATAACAATTCAAATCAAGTGACTGAAAAGAGAAAAAAATGGCCTTGTCAAGCGAATGCTCAAAAGCACAAAGGTCTAAGTGGCAGTTGTGTGCTGCTAGTCTATCAGTAACTTCACTACCACTCACTGCAACATTTAGGAGAGCAACCGCAACAAATCAGTTTTCACTGCCTGAAAAGTATCAATTGCTTCTTTGTTCTATCAAGTGATTGAAAGCATATTCCATTGAAAGAAGAAATGATTCAACAAAATAATGTAAAATAAAATCCAGGAGAACCTTTGAACAGTCTAAACATTCTGAACATTCCATTTCCACTCTCGTTCAGTGGGAAGGGTCAGGCTAAATGCAATGCCTCATTTGCCATGTCAACAATGTCATTAATTCCTCTAAATACTATGTAAATCAATACAGACCTTATTAGCACTCTGTAATATTGACAATACCAGATACTTAATTATATGTATTGTCATAATGGTGTAATGATTCTGAGAAGCTTGTGTTGTATACTATTGTGTTTCAGAAACATTGCAAAACACTTCCTTTCGTAAAGTACCTTGAACATAATCACTATTAGTTTGGCAAGTTCTGTAATTGCACATAGCAAGATTACAAAAAAAAAACACAATGAAATGAACAGTTGATCTGTTTTGGTTTTGGCTGAGAGAAAAGAAATGGTCAGGATACTGAGAGAACTCTTTGTTGTTCTTCATATATTTATATATTGTTGGAAAGTTCATTATTCCTTGATAATTCTCTGCTTTTTAGCCCAAGGTAGTGGAGTACCTCAAATCATGTGATTGGTTAACTCATTATAATCTGGGAATGGGACTTTCTGATCTGTAATGCTGAAATCTTTGCAATCTGAGCTATCAAGGAAGTAACATTTGAGTATCATTAGAGCCATATGCACATTACTGGAACATGAGGAATCATGGAGCAAAACAGCCATTTGACTCACCACCAAGTTTAGATACAATCACTCTATCAAAGAGCCACTTGGCTATTAAGGAAATGGATTATTAATCAGGAACATTATTGTTGGATATAACACCTGGATATTAACTTCCAAAATTGTGATGCAGTTAAGATAATCCTCAATATAAAAAATGACTGGGTGAGGGCTGCTGCAGATTATGCTGACTGATACTGACAAGCATACGAAGTGTTAATAAGGTTTGTTTTTTTTATCACACCAATTGCTATTCCTGCTGTCTCATAGTTCTGCACACATGTCACTGATGATACTAAAACCACACACTGACACACCACGTCTCTTTGAGTAAGACTGTTATTGAACACCAGTGACTCATGGTCACATGAGCAGCTGTTGTCAATAGCAGGCTTGGGCTCTATGACTGAGAGTCTCAGAAATGGCATTGCCTGCAGTAACAGTGCACAAATTGTATTGGTGGATATTTTATTCACAAAAATATCCCCCTTTGCGATGAATAGGTAATCGAAAGAAGTGAGAAAGGAATTATTTTGTTCAACTAATGCAATTTTGCCAAAAATGGTTATTAGCAAGAAAAGTAACATGAAATGACTGCAGACATACACTTATATATCTATATACTGTATATCAATCTTTTCATAACACATGCTAGTATCACACTTATTGCATATGTCTGGTACTCCTTCCCACTTCTTTCCATTTTGGTTACGTGGTAGCAAAGATGTGTTTCATACTTATTTTCTTAGGATTTGTTGCCAGTATCAGCAATGGAAAATGTTCTGACTTTTTTACTGTGTGTCAGCATCAAACAGTGATTGAAGAGAAGAGCATAGATGCCAGTAAGGGGAAGCAAAGTACAAGAGGGAGAAAGGAATAGAAGGATACAGACCCCACATGGTAAAATGAGAAATGAGATTATTTGGAGCATGAACACAATATGGACCAATTGGGTTGAATGGTCTGTAAATTCTATGCACACCTAACATCTCAAAATAAATTTCAATTTAGGCCAATTGGAGTTATATTCAGTGAAATGGACCCTTGCCTACCAGTGTAATTTCTTTACATAAATGCGTATTTAAGAGAGGAAACTGTAATACTGACAAGTCAGGAGAGTGTCTGGGGATATTAGGCTCCTCTCAAAGCCAGTCTCCAGTAGTGAAGGAAGTTTCCAATCCATTGGAATGCTCAGAACCATTGTCTCTCTTTTTAAAGGAAAGTATCCTTTTGTTCTAATTTCTATTTCTCTTTTGTTTTTATCAGTTTTTCATATTTTAGTCTGTTAAAGATGCTGGTTCTTCCTGCCATGTAGTCTAACAATGTTAGCAGCCCACTGTTACTCTGTCTAAGTAATAGTTTCTCACACTTGTGTCTTCACAATGAGTGTAAGTGGGCTATCGGGGTTCCATCACAACTGAGCCCAAAGCTCCAATTGAGGGAAGTCTGCTCAATCCCATTTATCATTTGAGTATTACTTAACCATGAGTGGGTTGGTTTTCCCCTCTGGAGGCAGTGAGTTAAATTTATTGTTGCTATAATAGTAATGCACATCAAGGGGGACGGTTAGATTCTCTCTTGTTTAAGA
Organism: Chiloscyllium plagiosum; assembly: GCF_037043375.1. Lineage (NCBI taxonomy): Eukaryota > Metazoa > Chordata > Chondrichthyes > Orectolobiformes > Hemiscylliidae > Chiloscyllium > Chiloscyllium plagiosum. The sequence goes on from NW_028270148.1 coordinate 39,186,217, forward strand.
TGCCTGACCCCTGTGTGGCACAAATATTACTTGCCAATTATGAGCCCAAGCTTGGATGTTGTCCAGGTCTTGTTGCACTTGGGTTTGGGGCTGAACGGGCTTTCCCTTCTGGAAGCACTATGCTATACTAAGCTAAAACTCATTGTACCACTTCCAAATGCATTGCCTTTTCCTCTTTTTCAAATATTAGTCCAATTTATCTATTAGTTAAGCAAATTATTTGGCTGTTCTTGGAATCAATTGTTAAGGAAGTAACAGCAGAACATTTGGGAAATCATAATTAATCAAGCACAGTCAGTATGGCTTCATGAAAGGGAAATTGTGTCTGACTAATATATTGGAGATTTTCAAGGAAGTCTCAGTAAGAGTAGATAGATGAAAACCAGTAGATGTGTTGAATTTGGACTTCCAGATGGCATTAAACAAGGTACCTCATAAAAGGTTAAGTCTTAAAATAAGAGCCCACTGTGTTGGAGGCCATGTATTGATATGGATAGACAACCTGCTTATGAGCAGGAAATAGCGTGTGGGATAAGAGTTCTTTTTCAGGTTGGTAATCCATGACCAGTGGGGTTCCACAGGGATGAGTGCTGGTACTACATCTGTTTACAATATATATATCAATACCTTGGAGGAAGGAAGTGAATGAACTGTAGCCAAATTTGCAGATGACACAAAAATAAGGGGAAATGCATTTTGTGATAGGGATACAAACAGTTTACAGAGGGATACTAATTGGTTAAGTAAATGAGAAAATTGTTACAATGAAGTATAATGTGGGAAAGCTCAAAATGTCGATTCTCCTGCTCTTTGGATGCTGCCTGATCTGCTGTACTTTTCCAGTGCCACACTTTTGACTCTGATCTCTAGCATCTGCAGTCCTCACTTTTGCTTAGAAGAGAAGTATAGTTGTAGATCCTTGGGAATGATCCTTGATAATCAACCTGTTTCATCAGCATGAAAGATATGAGGATGGGTGTGCGAGCAGTTGAAGCTCAGATCTCCTGGGGTTGGATGAATACGTGACAATTGTGACAGAGTGAGAGAGGTTGTAATCAGCAAAGGGGATGCCAGAGATGTTATGAAGAACATTGCTGCTCCTGTTGGATCACAAGGAGTGCTATAAAAAGCACTTTGCGTCTGAAAGCAGCAGCTGCCTCCTCCACCCCCATGGGATCTTCTGAGCGAAGTATAAGTCAGACTTTCAATTATACTGTGGGAACCCAATTTAACTGTCTTAATGGGGAATCCCCCCTCTCCAAGATAGGACATTTGCATGTCTCTTTGCATACTGTGTACTAATAACAATAGGGTTTTGGATTCATTCTTCAGTTTTTATGGTTCAATCCTCCTGTCATGCCTTCTCCTGCTCATTGGGGATGCAGGAGTTCATATTTCCATATGCCTGTGTTTTCTAACAAGCCACTTGCTAAATTTTTCTGACTATCCACATATATTACATGTACATACAGGATTTCCCAATCAGTCATGTCTCCAACAGATTTCTGCTAAGTTTATCAAATGCAACTTACTATTAACAAATTTGTAATTAATATGGAAATAGTTGTCATTGTTGCATGCTTTTTGTTCCTTTTGTGAAATTGTTATTTTAAGTGAGTTTCTAGACTGCAGAGGAAATATGAAATGTTTTTTGTAATATTTCTATATTCTGTAGAATTCAAAGCAGAGGTAGGATTCAAATGCAGGTTGTATTGCCCATGATATCACATTGAGCTCTTCCTTACTGCACTACCATTGCAACACTCTTTATCATATACAATGATCGGCTACATCACCAAAACATTGCAGAAATTCTTCTTTTCTTGTCCAAACATCACTCTAACAACACAAACATAACCTAAATCTAAAATTATAGATCAAATATTGACCGAAAAAAACCGAACAGAATCAATAGAAAACAGGCCAGAACCCGACCTATTTATGCTATTTACTGTGCTGACTTTATAGTCCACAGGAAACCATCCTGTTCTTCTGTTGCTGAGTCAGACTCACAGAGTCCATAAATACAACAAACCAAACCACTGATTCTGAGATCTATCCCTGAAGAAACTGTTAAGGCACAGCAGCATTTTGGAGAAGTTCAAATCTTTTTTAAATTTCTAAATGGAGGCTTCAATCTGCTTTCAAAATAGTGCAACCAATTTGCAGGGAAAACTTCAGGGTAAAACTATACCCAAACAGATTGATTTCTCAATCTCTTGCTCCTGTGTAGTCTCTTCACTGAAGCATGATTAAGTTAGTTAGTCACAACCTTGGCTCGTTCCTTAAAGTTTTTAAAAATTCTCACATGAGTTGTGGGTATCACTGGCAAAGTTGGCATTTATTGCTCATCCCAAATTGCCCCAAACCAATTGGCTCTCTAGGCCATTTCAGTCATCATTCAATCATATTTCTGTGGGTCAGGAGTCACATGTAGGCCAGTCTGGTAAGGATGGCAGATTTCCTTCCCCAAAAGTGCCTTAGTGAACCAGATGTTTTTGTTTTACAACAGTCGACATGATCACCATGAAATTTGCTTTTTTAATTCCAGATTTTACCGAGTTAAAATTTCACCATCTTCCTTAGTGGGATATATTGCCATGCCCCCCAAGCTTTAAACTGGACTCTAAATTACAACAAGGTCACTGCCTCTTTACAGTCCACAATTTGAGCAAGTAATTTTATGTTGCTATTTTTAATTGCAGATTAAACTGAGCGTAGAAATGACTGATTTCAGGTTCCAATCAATTAATGCCTTTTTCTTGTTTTGATTGACCTCTGGTATTAGTGGGCCAGGCTCATGTTAAGAATGGAGTTGGACAGAGCCAAAACAATAGGAACCAACCAGCACACTACTTTCCTGACCCCTTTCCCAGGGCAGCTATTTTATGTGAAGCAGCTTGGGGGTCAGTTTCCTGAAATGAGGGGGCAGCTTAACTGTCTGGGAGGCAGGCAACAAATGTCGGGCTGGTGTTCCATCACAGCAGGCAGCCCTAAAGGCCCTCCTAGGTAAAAACAATGACTGCAGATGCTGGAAACCAGATTCTGGATTAGAGTGGTGCTGGAAAAGCACAGAAGGCCCTCCTGTCTGCCTTGGTGCAGGCAAAATCAAAGGTTGTGGGTTTAGAAGGATTCCGTTTTGGAAAATAAAACTGAATGGAAGGTCACCTCCATGTTGGATTGCACTCTCAGTTTTTTGTCCCTATTACAGATTGCTGGCCTCTTGAACTGGAAGACTTATGATTGGGCCTTCAGGTTCAAGATCTTGCCTGTCACCCATAAATGGACAGGGAACCTGCCTCCATGCTAACTTCAGGGATAACCCAGGCAATATCTCGATTGATCCCCCCCCGGGCAGGCCAGGGTCCTGTAAATTGCCCTGATTTCTGTTCCTAACTCTGAAGTCATGAGACTCCTTTTTCGAGATGAACAGAGTTGCATGGAGTAGTCTAACAGAAGTCAGATGAAGATCTCTGCTATAAAATGTGATAAATTATGTTAGTCTGCTGTAAACATGGAACCAGGCTTTTCGATCGTACAATCAAACTGATCTCAAATAGGCAAAAACTCAAGTTTCTAATTTACCATTTCTCATTTATGCATCAGGAGTGTGATGAATACTCTCCAGTTGCTTGGATGAGTGCATCTGCAACAACACTCAAGACACCAACCAGAACATACAGCCTGCTAGACTGGCATCCCATCTATCACCTTAAAAATTGACACACTCCGCAACGGATTCATAGTGACAGCAGACTGTTCCACCTGCAAGATAAACTGCAGCAACTCACCAAGATGCCTTAGACAGCACCTTCCAAACCCACAAATTTACCACAAATTAGCCAACAAGCAACAAATTATTTCATGAAAAATCTTGCGAAGTACTTCTTGAAAATCAAAAACTGCAAATTCTTCTCCAAGCCACACACTATCCTGATTTGGAATTACATTGCTGTTCCTTTACTGTTACTAGATGAAAATCCTGGAATGCGCTCACTTACAACCCTGTGGATATCCGTGCACCACATGGACTGAAACAGTTCAAGAAGTGAGCTCATCACCACCTTCTCAAGTGCAATAAGAACTGGCTTATGGCCAGGGCAAACAAAATCCCATGGGCAAGTACATAAAACACACAAAATCAAAGTTACCTCATTGTTTGAGGAGTACATTTTTCAAAGCAAAATTTATTTGAAATGTGTTTGTCTGTGTTAGTCTGCAACTGTAACCATAAATGATATTTAGAGAACCAGATATGGAGCATAACATTGGAAGTGATATGTCACCATGAAATACTGATACGTCACATTGGAACAGTTTCTGCGCTGCAGGCAGTTCAGCACGAGTGTATTTTGTTTTCAATGAAACTACATGCAAATTTTCTTTAAAAACAATTGAGGTGAAGTCATCTTCTTTCAGCCATTCAGTCTACTGTCTGATTCTTTCAATCTTTGGAGTTTAAAGTAACTCTCTTTCACAGGCAACTTGTTCTGTCACTTTGCAGACAGAAGTGTATGCAGAGTCATTGTACTCAGCAACTCTGTATTAAAAATTATCATTCCTCTGTCCTGCACCTAAAAATAAACACTGTGAAAGTTAACACTTCAGTGTCAGACTGTTTCAAGAGTTTTCCCAAACACGTAGTCATTTATCATCCCAAATTAATTTTTGTTCATTCATTTTTTTGTGTTTCCTCCTTCAATGAATGTGTTAAACACTTGGTCATAATTTTCTCGCTGGAACTTGATCCTCTCAAAGGCATATAGTAAGGTATGGTTCTCTGACTGGGTTAGATTCTCTTATTTTAGTATGATACTTTCATTGGGTTATGATGCTCTCATAAGTGTACAGTTCCCTTACGTAGGCATGGTTTTCTCAAAGGGGCATTGTTCACTCACCTGGGGCATGGCTCCCTTTCTGTGGAATATTTGTCTCACTGAGGCATGGTTCTCTCACTGGGGTATGCCTTTCTCTAGGTTATGATTCCCTCACTATAGCACGGTTCCCTCAATTGGATGTGGGTTCCACACTGGGGTACAGTTCCCTCACTGGTGACTGGCTCCCTATTGGGGTATCGTTCTCTCTCAGTGAGGTATGGTTCCCTCTCGTGGTATGGTTCCCTCGGTGTGGTATGATTCCCTCACTGGAGTATAATTTTCTCAATAGAGTATCATTTCCTCAGTGGGGTATGGTTCCCTCAGTGGTGTATGGTTCCCTCAGCGGGGTATGGTTCCCTCAGCTGGGTACAGTTCCCCTCAATGGAGTATCGTTCCCTTACTGTGGTATGGTTCCCTCAGTATGTTATGGTTCCCTCAGCGGGGTATGGTTCCCCTCAGTGGGGTATGGTTCCGTCAGTAGGGTATGGTTCCCTTGGTGGGGTATGGTTCCCCTCAGTGTGGTATGTTTCCCTTAGTGGGTTATGCTTCCCTCAGCAGGGTACAGTTCCCTCAGCGGGTATGCTTCCCTCTCACGATATTGTTCCCTCAGTGGGGTATGCTTCCCTTTCCGGGTATGGTTTTCACACCAGGTTTGATTCCAGGACCTCGCTGTACTGTAGCCAATATTTGTGCTTTTAACATTGATACTGTTGAGATCAGCTGATTCAATAGCGACTAGTAACATGTTTGGTTGGCTCAGAGCTGGATACTTTATCTGAGTCATCAGGGTGAATCTTGGCAATTTTTGAACCAAATTGTTTCTTGGGTTATACTTGAGCAAATGATTGACCACGTGCACTTCTTTGAAAATCTCTGTGGTTTAATAAACTACAGTTAATGCCATTGACCCATTTAATGTCATACTAAATCCATTTAAAGCACTATTGCATTGATTCCAATTACTGAAAGTAGATAAAAGCAAACATCAAAAGTGCCTCTGTATATATGAAATATTTTAGTTAATACTGGTCTAAGTTGTGATGGTTCAGTATTGTGTGTTGGGTAATGACGGCCTTACCTGCTTTTGAAGCTTTTAAGAATATTAGACACAGCAATAGCAAGGTAATTACATCGCAGCGGGGGAAATTTCCACCTTCATTGCCCAGGCAGTAAACTGGTGGAACAGCTTGCCTATCTGTTATAGAACATCCCTCACTTTTAGCCTCCTAATTTCAATGGGTGATTGATCTGTTCATTTAGATTACCATCCTCAGGATGGCTACACTTTATAGCAGAACTCATTGGATAGCTGTAAGAACAACAACTCTGCCTGAGGATCATGTAGCTTCTGCAGCTATTTGTAGTATCACAAGCTTTACTCTGGAAGAGATTGGTTGACTGAGCATAAACAGGGGTTCAAAGGTGTGATGCCCAGTTTTATATTATTGTTATGTACTAGCTTCACTAAATTAGCCATGGAAAAAGTTCTAAGCATAAAAGCAGGTTGGCTGAAAGTGTAGTGGCCTTGATATTTAACACCTTCATTGTACCCCGATGACAGGCAGGAGAGGATTGGGAGTTAAACAGTCAAATGCACACAATGCATCCTTGACCCAATGCGCAGGTACCCGTTTTGCAGTGGCAGATAGTGGAGAGGTGAGTTCATTACTACATAATTTAAATCGGAGTGCTACACCTCCAGATCTTACTCCATGCAGCAGAGGGGATGAACACTAAGATCCACGTCCAAGGATGTAAAATCTCCACCACGGGGTCTACAGACAGAGGATTAGTTATCTCCACATGTGACTGGTAATGCCTCAGGAGCTCAGGTTTTCACAGCAGGTCGTGCCTGACACCTGCGTCTCCTTTCCAATGGGCAGAGTGGCCCCACATTTCCTGTAACTGACAAGGTGACAGTCACTGGAGGGTTACCCCTACCCTCTGTCAGCTCTCTGACTCGCCTTATATTGTGCATTTCTGTTCTCTCCAAGGACAGAAGGTAAAGTTACCCATGTTACTATGGCTTGCATGGATGGCAAGGAAAGACAGTATTTGTAGAAGGTGACTGTGAGGCATTAGGATCAGTTTGTCTCTGAGGGCTGGAAGTTCAGATGGAGATGTGAGGTGCTTGTTTCAGCCCCTACTATGATATTTGTCCTCTGTAAGTGAGGAGAGAACATTCATCCATTTTTGCTTCTATTCTCCTCAAGGCACCAAGACTTGGCTGAATTGCAGAGGTGTTATTGGCAGAGGTGTTATCTTTTTCATAGAATCATTCATCATAAGTGAACATAAAAAGTAAATTTTTTGCTGACAATTCTAGTGTGGTAATGACTGAGCCCAAACGTATGCGTGCATGCATATATTTTCAAGGACAGGCTCCTTGGATAACAATCAAAAACAGAAGTCCTGGGTGACTCCTCTTTTTCCCTAGTTGTGGGAGAAGGCCAATTGTTGCAATCCTAGCATTGCCCTAGCTGGGCTCAGTTAGTTCTATACAGGCAGGAATTGAGTATGGCTCTTTAAGCCATATATTGTTCCACGTTCTAATTCACTAGGCTAGATCACTCATTAGTCTATAAGGGAAGCTTTCAAGTAAATGTTAGAGAACATAAATTTTGATCTGTCTTTGAAGCTAATAGCCTTCTATAGGACCATAGGATGTAGAAGCAGAAGTAGGTCATTAACCCATCAAGTCTGCTCCACCATTTAATGAAATCCTGGCAGATTTGATAATCCTCAAATCCACTTTTCTGTCTTTTCCCCATAACCCTTGATCCCCTGACAGATTAAAAATCTGTCTATCTCAGCATTTAATGACCCAACCTCTCCAGCCCTCTTCAGTAAAGAATTTCATAGATTCATTACCTTCTGAGAGAACATTTTATGGTATATGCATAAAGACTCCCTCTGCGCTGTATCTTTCTGCAATCTTTTTTCAGTTAAATAATATGCAGCTCCTCTAGTCTTCCTGCCAAAGAGCATAACCTCCTATTTTTCCATGTTATATTCCATCTGTCAAGTTTTGCCCATTCACTTTAACTGTTCCTATCCCTCTACAGACTCTGAGTGAATCTTCACCATTCGCTTTCCCATCTATACCTTTTTCATCATTCGCAAACCTGGCTACAGGACATTTACTTTCCTCATCTAAGTTAATCATATATATCATAAACAATTGTCAGAGGAGTACTGGACTACAAGTCAAGCATCTTTATATTATTTCTTCTTGTCATCTGTTTTAGAATTTTCTACATCAACCAGACAACTAAGATGGGAGAATTGGCACCTTCTATAAGTTCAAGAGGAAAGCAGAGACTGTAATTCTCCAGGGATGTTGTTCTATATTTTACACTATCTCTCATGTGGTTGATCATCAATGTTGGCATTAGACCTCCCAAAATGAACATTTTGTTGTTGCTGCTGTCCCACATGTTATTCAATATCAATGTAAGATTTACAAAGAGAATGGAATTTTATTGTGAAAAATGCTAATTGTCCCTGGGTGGCTTTTTTGAATTTGTTAAACACTGTGGTTGTGTTGGAATTTGGGTTCCCTGTTAAACTTGTATTCACAAGATTCCATTTTTAGTATCTCCTGTATGGAAACAGTTTTAGAATTCACTAACTAATTACAATCTTCTTTAGCTTATTGAATAGATTATGAATATAAAAAGAAATTGAAACACAAATTGTTGATTTTGGTTAATAATGACTTTATACACATTTATTATTTTATAATAGCAAATAATATACTTTTATATCCTACATTCATTTGAGTTTAGTGTTTATGAACTTACCAAGACAGATGACTTTTTGAAACAATCAAATTCTGACGGGGGTTTAACAGGGTAGATGCTTAGAGGATGTTTCCCCTCAAGGAGGAATCTAAAACGAAGGAACAAATCTCCCATTTAGAATGGAGGTGATGGAAATTCTTTTTTTCTCTGAGTGTCTTTAGGATTTAGAATTTGCTTCTACAGAGAGCTGGGGAAAGTTGGTCATTGAATATATGCAAGGTTTGAATTAGACAGATGTTTGGTTTATACAGGAGCCAAGGCTCATTGAAGAGTGGGATAGTATTTGGCAAGAAAGTGGAATTAAGGCTACAGTCAGATCAATCATTATCTTGTTGAATAGTGAAGCAGTTTCCATTAGGGAAAATCAGCTCCTATTTCTTATTAGTATTTTATGTGTTTCCTTTCAAAGGCAAGAATTTAACAATGAGTAGGCATAATTAATTTTACCTTTTTGTCTTTGTATGGTGATCACAATCCCATAGGGGAAGAAACAAATAAAAATGGAAAATTGAATGCTCTTATTTCGTAAGCTGTTGAAGCTGTCATTTAGTTAACCAATCTGTCGTCAATGTCCTTTTTTTTATTTATTTAATGGATGTTGGAATTGCTGGCTAGATTAGTTTTATTGCCCATCCCTAATTGCCCTGAAGATGTTTCATTATGCTTGGTATTTGATCTATTAAAATAATTGTATTATTTGTTCTTCCTCATGTCTGATGACTGAATGGATTATTGGCCTTCAAAAAAAAGTCTAGAAACTGTCAATGAAATTTTGTTTAAATTGCATTTAAATATAGGGTTTCAAAAGTTGACAGTTGACAGTTAATAGTAATAGTATTAAACTATTACTAACAAGCAGGAGATGGGAACTTTGCTAATGCAGTCAGCTTTTCTGTGAAGACATCTCAAATACAAAAATAGAAAAATAGAATACAAAAATAGATTATAATAATCTCAAAAATTATATAACTAAAGAAATGACAGTAATGAATTTATATTCAGATAAGCTGGTAAAGCAAATAAGAGATTGACTAAATCTACTTGTCTTGAAAAAGGAATAAGACATGGCTCTTGTTATCATCCACATAAAGACCTTATGCATTGAATCTTGGAACTAACTCTTCCAGGCATTTCTAGACATTTTGCTTAATCTTAATGGAGGGAAAAAACCTTAGGCCAAAATAAAACCAAGAAATACAAGTTTGAAACATGGTTTAGATTCCATGGGCAAGTGAAGGATGTGCACCTCAGATCTCAATCCCTTTTTCATGGTTGATGAACCTTGGCATCCTGCTGTATGATTGGCATTATCCTCATATAATGACGACACAATACGAGGAACCTCAATTATCCGAAGGACATGGGCAGAGAGTATTTTCATTTGGTTAATTGAATTCCAGATAATCGAATGCTGGAAAGCATAATTTAGCCGAGCATCAGGACCTTGCAATCTTGCCAGATAATCTGATATTAGGATAATCGAGGGTCCTCTGTATAACTAACCGGCAGTTCAGCTCTGTTCAAAGCTATGTATGGCACCTGCCTAATGGAGAAAGGTGCAGGACAAAGTTGCACTCTGACAAAATGAAACCTGGCAACGCAAGCTGGCTCAAACATTTAGAATTAGAAGATCCAGGAACACAGATTTCAACAGGTTCTGGACCAGATGGGCCAATGGGCTGAGAAGTGGCAGATAGAGTTTAATTCAGATAAATGCAAGATGCTGCACTTTGGGAAAGCAAATCTTAGTAGGGCTTATACACTTACTGGTAAGGTCCTAGGGAGTGTTGCTGAGTAAAGAGACCTTGGAGTGCAAGTTCATAGCTCCTTGAAAGTGGAGTCGCAGGTAGATAGGATAGTGAAGAAGGCGTTTGGTATGCTTTCCTTTATTGGTCAGGACATTGGTTCGGCCACTATTGGAATATTGCATGCAATTCTGGTCTCCTTCCTATTGGAAAGATGATGTGAAACTTGAAAGGGTTCAGAAAAGATTTACAAGGATGTTGCCAGGGTTGGAGGATCTGAACTACAGGGAGAGGCTGAACAGGCTGGGGCTGTTTTCCCTGGAACATTGGAGGCTGAGGGGTGACCTTATAGAGATTTACAAAATTATGAGAGGCACAGATAGGATAAATAGACAAAGTCTTTTCTCTGGGGTCGGGGAGTCCAGAAATAGAGGGCATAGGTTTAGGGTGAGAGGGGAAAGATATAAAAGAGACCTAAGGGGCAACTTTTTCACACAGAGAGTGGTACGTGTATGGAATGAGCTGCCAGAGGATGTAATGGAGGCTGGTACAATTGCAACATTTAAGAGGCATTTGGATGGGTATATGAATAGGAAGGGTTTGGAGGGATATGGGCCAGGTGCTGGCAGGTGGGACTAGATTGGGTTGGGATATCTGGTCGGCATCGATGGGTTGTAACGAAGGGTCTGTTTCCATGCTGTACATCTCTATGACTCTATGGCTCTATGACATGCCACAAAATGTGGCCCTGTCAACCTGTCCTACATTTATTACTTCTCAGTTGAACATAAGTACTTCTTGTCAGATGTGGGAGTTTAAAGAGAGTTTAAGGGTTACTGCGGATTAAATCTGCGGTAAATGCTATTGGATGCGAATTTTATCAGAGCGAGTGTATCTGTTGGAGAGACAGATAGAAGCGATGAGGAATTTGCAACAGCAACAGTATGTGATGGATGGCAGTTATAGGAAGGGGGGAAAGTCTCAGATACAGCCACATAGATGGGTTAACTCCAGGAAGGGTGAGAGAGGTCGGCACCTAGGGCAGGAGTCTTTTGTGGATATACCCTTTTCAGACAGGTATGCTGTTTTGGAAAATGTAGAGGGTGATGGATTCTCAGGGGAACGTAGCACAAACAGCCAAGTTTCTGGTATTGAGACAGGCTCTAATGCAACGAGGGGTACGTCGGCTTCCAAGAGATCAATTGTGTTAGCGGATTCTGTAGTCCGAGGTACAGACAGACGTTTCTGTGGCCAGCAGAGAAAAAGCAGAATGGTGTGTTGTTTCCCTGGTGCCAGGATCAAGGATGTCTCAGAGTGGGTGCAGAATGTTCTCAAGGGGGAGAGGGACCAGCAAGAGGTCATTGTCCACATTGGAACCAGTGATATAGGAAGGGAAGAGGTTGAGATTCTGAAGGGAGATTACAGAGAGTTAGGCAGAATATTTAAAAAGGAGGTCCTCAAGAGTAGTAATATCTGGATTATTCCCAGTGTTACGAGCTAGTGAGGGCAGGAATAGGAGGATAGAGCATGGCTGAGGAGCTGGTGTATGGGAAAAGGATTCACATTTTTGCATCATTGGAATCTCTTTTGGGGTAGAGGTGACCTGTACAAGAAGGATGGATTGCACCTAAATTGGAAGGGGACTAAGATACTGGCAGGGAAATTTGCTAGAACTGCTTAGGAGGATTTAATCTAGTAAGGTGGGGGGGTGGGACCCAGGGGGAAAGTGAGAAAAGAGATCGATCTGAGACGGGTACAGCTGAGAACAGAAGTGAGTCAAACAGTCAGGGCAGGCAGGGACAAGTAAGACTAATAAATTAAACTGAATTATTTCAATGCAAGGGGTCTAACAGGGAAGGCAGATCAACTCAGGGCGTGGTAGGAACATGGGACTGGGATATCATAGCAATTACGGAAACATGGCTCAGGGATGGGCAGGACTGGCAGCTTAATGTTCCAGGATACAAATGCTACAGGAAGGTTAGAAAGGGAGGCAAGAGAGGAGGGGGTGTGGCATTTTTGATAAGGGATAGCATTACAGTTGTGCTGAGGGAGGATATTCCTCCATCCAGGGAAATTATTTGGGTGGAACTGAGAAATAAGAAAGGGATGATCACCTTATTGGGATTATATTATAGACCCCCCAATAGTAAGAGGGAAATTGAGAAACAAACTTGCAAGGAGATCTCAGCTATCTATAAAAATAATAGGGTAGTTATGGTAGGGGATTTTAACTTTCCAAACATCGACTGGGACTGCCATAGTGTTAAAGGTTTAGATGGAGAGGAATTTCTTAAGTGTGTACAAGACAATTTTCTGATTCAGTATGTGGTTGTACCTACTAGAGAAGGTGCAAAACTAGACCTACTCTTGGGAAATAAGGCAGGGCACGTGACTGAGGTATCAGTGGGGGAGCACTTTGGGGACAGTGACCATAATTCTATTTGTTTTAAAATAGTGATGGAAAAGGATAGACCAGATCTAAAAGTTGAAGTTCTAAATTGGAGAAAGGCCAATTTTGACGGGATTAGGCAAGAATTTTCGAAAGCTGATTGGAGGCAGATGTTCGCAGGTAAAGGGACGACTGGAAAATGGGAAGCCTTCAGAAATGAGATAACAAGAATCCAGAAAAAGTATATTCCTGTCAGGGTGAAAGGGAAGGCTGATCGGTATAGGGAATGCTGGATGATTAAAAAAATTGAGGGTTTGGTTAAGAAAAAGAAGGAAGCATATGTCAGGTATAGACAGGATAGATCGAGTGAATCCTTAGAAGAGTATAAAGAAAGTAGGAGTACTTAAGAGGGAAATCAGGAGGGCAAAAAGGGGGCATGAGATAGCTTTGGCAAGTAGAATTAAGGAGAATCCAAAGAGTTTTTACAAATATATTAAGGCAAAAAGGGTAACTAGGGAGAGAATAGGGCCCTTCAAAGATCAGCAAGGCAGCCTTTGTGTGGAGCCACAGAAAATGGGGGAGATACTAAATGAATATTTTGCATCAGTATTTACTGTGGATAAGGATATGGAAGATATAGACTGTGGGGAAATAGATGGTGACATCTAGCAAAATTTCCAGATTACAGAGGAGGAAGTGCTGGATGTCTTGAAACGGTTAAAAGTGGATAAATCCCCAGGACCTGATCAGGTGTACCCGAGAACTCTGTGGAATGCAAGAGAAGTGATTGCTGGGCCTCTTGCTGAGATATTTGTATCATCGATAGTCACAGGTGAGATGCCGGAAGACTGGAGGTTGGCAAACGTGGTGCCACTGTTTAAGAAGGGCGATAAAGACAAGCCAGGGAACTATAGACCGGTGAGCCTGACCTCAGTGGTGGGCAAGTTGTTGAAGGGAATCCTGAGGGATAGGATGTACATGTATTTGGAAAGGCAAGGACTGATTCGAGATAGTTAACATGGCTTTGTGCGTGGGAAATCATGTCTCACAAACTTGATTGAGTTTTTTGAAGAAGTAACAATGAAGATTGATGAGGGCAGAGCAGTAGATGTGATCTATTTGGACTTCAGCAAGGCGTTCGACAAGGTTCCCCATGGGAGACTGATTAGCAAGGTTAGATCTCATGGAATACAGGGTAGCCATTTGGATACAGAACTGGCTCAAAGATAGAAGACACTGGATGGTGGTGGAGGGTTGTTTTTCAGACTGGAGGCCTGTGACCAGTGGAGTGCCACAAGGATTGGTGCTGGGTCCTTTACTTTTTGTCATTTACATAAATGATTTGCATGTGAGCATAAGAGGTACAGTTAGTAAGTTTGCAGATGACATCAAAATTGGAGGTGTAGTGGACAGCGAAGCGGGTTACCTCAGATTACAACAGGATCTGGACCAGATGGGCCAATGGGCTGGCAAGTGGCAGATGAAGTTTAATTCATATAAATGCGAGGTGCTGCATTTTGGGAAAGCAAATCTTAGCAGGACTTATCCACTTAATAGTAAGGTCCTAGGGAGTGTTGCTGAACAAAGAGACCTTAGAGTGCAGGTCCATAGCTCCTTGAAAGTGGAGTCGCAGGTAGATAGGATAGTGAAGAAGGCATTTAGTATGCTTTCCTTTATTGGTCAGAGTATTGAGTACAGGAGTTGGGAGGTCTTGTTGCAGTTGTACAGGACATTGGTTCGGCCACTGTTGGAATATTGCGTGCAATTCTGGTCTCCTTCCTATTGGAAAGATGATGTGAAACTTGAAAGGGTTCAGAAAAGATTTACAAGGATGTTGCCAGGGTTGGAGGATCTGAACTACAGGGAGAGGCTGAACAGGCTGGGGCTGTTTTCCCTGGAGCGTCGGAGGCTGAGGGCTGACCTTATAGAGGTTTACAAAATGATGAGGGACATGGATAGGATAAATAGACAAAGTCTTTTCCCTGGGGTCAGGAAGTCCAGAACTAGAGGGCATAGGTTTAGGGTGAGAGGGGAAAGATATAAAAGAGACCTAAGGGGCAACTTTTTCACACAGAGAGTGGTACGTGTATGGAATGAGCTGCCAGAGGAAATGGTGGAGGCTGGTACAATTGCAACATTTAAGAGGCATGTGGATGGGTATATGAATAGGAAGGGTTTGGAGGGATATGGGTCAGGTGCTGGCAGGTGGGACTAGCAATTGGGTTGGGATATCTGGTCGGCATGGACGTGTTAGACCGAAGGGTCCGTTTCCATGCTGTACGTCTCTATGACTCTAAGAACTTGGAGCAGATGTGGAACACACAATACCCATGCTTAGCCTGCCACCCAATATGATCATGGCTGATCTTCTGTCTCAACTTGACATTTTTGCTCATTCTACATAGCCCGTGATGTCTTCAGAGACCGAAATCTGTTTGTCTCAGCCTTGTCCATAGACAGTGATGGAATATCTACAACCCTCTGGAAAAGAGATTTCCAAGGACTTTGACCATCTCAGAAATGTATTTCTCCCATATCAGTGCTAAATTATCAGTTCCTTATCTTGTGATTATGATCCCATGTTATAGGATCTCCAGGCATGGAGACAATCTCTTGGTGTCTACCCTGTCAAGCCCTTGCAGAATCCTGTATGTTTGAATGAGATAGTTATTCTTCTGAACTGCAGAGAACATAGCTCCAATGTATGAAGCCTTTTATATACTGACAGACTTTTCATCCTGGAACCAATCTAGCGAACCTTCAATGTACTGTATCTGAGGAAAATTTACATTACATTACAGTGTGGAAACAGGCCCTTCGGCCCAACAAGTCCACACTGACCCGCAACCCACCCATACATTTACCCCTTACCTAACACTACGGGCAATTTAGCATGGCCAATTCACCTGACCTGCACATCTTTGTGACTGTGGGAGGAAACTGGAGCACCCGGGGGAATCCCATGCAGATACGGGGAGAACGTGCAAACTCCACACAGTCAGTCGCCTGAGGCGGCAATTGAACCCGGGTCTCTGGCGCTATGAGGCAGCAGTGCTAACCACTGTGCCACCGTGCCGTATTGAGTTCAAAACTGCACAAAGTAGTTCAGATGTGGTCTGTCTAAAACTCTATAATTTCAGCAAAACTCAGTACACTTCAATCCCTTTGCAATAAAGGCCAATGTGTCATTTGCCTTCATAACTGCATGTTATATCTGCATGCTCTTTGTTCTTTGTATGTACAATCAAGCCTCTCTGAGCATTAACACTGAGAAATTTCACATCTTTGAAAAATATTATGCTTTTCTTTTCTAACTATTAGAGTAAATAGCCTCACACCTCATTACATTATACATAATCTGCTTTCTTGGTCTCCAGTCCCTTAACCTGTGCATGTCTCAATGTTATCTCTTTGTGACCTTCTCACAACTTACATTTCCACCTCAGTTTGTGTCACCTGCAAATTTGAATGCTGAATATTACCCCTGAATTTTCCATATTAGTCTTCAAACTCGGTTGTCAATAGCTAAGGTTCTATGTCTGACACTCATCACTCTACTAATTATATTCTTCCAACCTGAAATGCTTCATTGGTTCCTATTCTCTGCTTCCTATCTGTTAACTTCTACCCCTGCTAATTAATTGCCACCAAGTCTAAGAGACTTAATTTGCATTCTAACCTTTTGCATGACACCTCATCAAATGTCTTGTGAAAATCTAGGTTTGCTATTTGTATTAGCTCCACTATGAATTATATCTTTAAAAATTCTAAGAATCTGTTGAACACAATTTCCCTTTTGCAAAACCATGTCGGCTCTCTTTGATCATATAATGACTGCCTAAGTGTATTGTTAAAGCTTTCTTGTCTATGAACACCCTCACATTACTTCCCTTGTATTTTGTACATGAATCATACTTCATTAGGGTGCACATTCATTTCCAATTTTCAAAATTTCTGATTTAAATTTTCAGTTGAAATCCTTGCCATCTTGGCATTTTTTTATTTTATACGCACTTTCCTCAAGTGACCATGTACCAGTTTACTACATAAGTAGGGTAACTGTCTTAACATACTGGCAAGAAACATCCCTGATCCAGCACTGCCATTATAAATATGCCAGACTGGGATTCACCAGTGCTTTGCTGATTTGCTCTTTGAGTAAACAGAAAATAAAAATCTAGCTATCCATCCAATCCCAATGGATTCTTACTCTTGAGAGTTAGGTTAAAATGATCATCTTAATACCTATCTTATTCTCCTTCAGGTTGGATAGCATTTTATTTTTGCTGGTGCCCTTTGTACTGTACAAGTAGAATTTGGACACATTAACTCTTCATCTCCAGATACCAAAAATCTCTTTGGAGCTATTCATTGCTACTTACATATGTCAAACCTCCTGTAGGAAACAGAATTGACTTTACCGTGCATCTTATCAGGACAATTATCAGTGTTTTGAAAATACATTCGTATTTTGACTTTTAGATTATTTGCCAATCTGTGGTGGAAATTTCAGCTTTCATTCAAGAATATATTCTGAACACGTCATAGTGTATTTTGTACTTACCCAACTGTTATTAAAGGGGTGTGATGAGTAATGTTGAAAATGTACTTTATTCAGAAACATTGACCGTAAATGTGTGGGCAATTAGATGTGACTATATGGGATATTTCACTGTAAAAGGCATGTTTGTTTTCTCATTCATTGCAGTGACGTCCACATAATTCTTATGTGGGAAATTTTCACAGGAACTGATAATATTAATGTAAAGAGGTTCCAAGGAGCTCCCCTCTTTGATAGTTTTAATACACATCAATGCTTATAATTCGCTCAACATTACTAAATTCAAAATGCTCTTTCTGTTTTTGAGATTCTGTTGAGGAGCTTATTTCAGTGAAACAAATAGCATTTTTTTTGAATTTCTTAATGACAATAACTACATGATCTTGAGCTTCTTTGATTTCAATCTCGGTCAAATTGTTGATATTTCAGTGATGTTGTTCTGTAGCAAGTACTTCACAGGATTGAATATATTCCCCAATTAATTTACCCCCTTACCTACCCTTTGCTCTGCTCAACTTCAATCTTCATAAATAAGATTTTCAATCTGACTCATTCAGAATAAATTTTCTCTCAAAGTTAATTTAAATTTAATGCTACTTGGCTCTTGACTTTGTAACTAGCAACCTGATAAATAGGTTCCTAAACTACCTTGTTGAATTATTGAGGCAACTCTAGGTCGCCTTACTAACGAAAGAGCTATAAACAATTTGGATCATGCTAGCAGCTTTGCTGTAAATAACCCACATGGAAAAGGTGGATCATCAACTGAGGCATGTAGTGATGCATAACCTTTAGTCAGAAGCAAAATAAAAGTATGAATGTATGCCCTTTTACACTATTTCCATGTGAGTCCAAAAGGTATTATAATTGATATATTTCCACTTTCTCCGTTATCAGATATCTTCTGCCCCCACAGCAACGTTTTTAGCCATAGGTTGATTTGACCTGAGGTCACTTTGTTGTCATCATGATCAGTTGGCTGTGTGTACCCTTCTTGGACAGAGAAAATTAATTAGATTAATGATAGTGAATTAATTTATCTATTTTTAACATTCGTGATTTGAATTGCAGATCAGAATAATCTGTTAACCATTAGTGAATAGATACGTTTGCTATCCAAATTGTGTGTGTTGCACTGAATATGTAGCATAACTTGGATGCATTATATGAAAATCTGCTAACAGAACTGAAATTTTTATATTATTTTAAAATTAGAGGCAAGGAATCTAGAAAAAAAATTCATCTAAGGCCAAATCCTTGTTTGATAGAAAAGAAATTTATTTGGTCTGGATATCAATTGAATTGAACAGCTCGACAATCGTGCACAAAGTCTACCATCAGCACTATCCAAATGATGTCAATGGATATGGAGGCCTCTTTGCACGCACATTTATGATTTAAAACAGACTGAGACAAATGAGTGTTAAGTAAACTTACTGACAGCCCTGCTAGCATCAGCATTCCATGCAGCTGCATGCTTAAGTCTTTATGACAGTGTGCATCTGGGAGATCTTAGCCTTATTACCCTAGCTGGAATAGTGATGGCTACATTCAAGAGGAGGTTTTACATTAAAACTAACCATCTAATCTTCAGGTTTTTGTTTCTCTCTTATGGGCGCATTCTGGAATGTTACTAATCCTTTTACTATTTACCGTTCCCATTTCTCACTATCCTTTTTTGAGGGTGCCAGGTGATCATTCTTCAAGTGTGACACCAATAAGTGTTCTTCTGGTTTGACCCCAACTATAAGGAGTAATTGTTGCCCTTAGTGCTTTTGCCTCATGACATGGACTTGAAGGCAAACATTTCCAAACATAACAACACCAATGCTTCATTTCATTACAATAATAAAAAAAAGTTTAGCTTCTTGCTTTCAGAAAATACAATGTGAAGGATAAGGTGGTTATTGGCTTTTTGCTGATGGGACCTGGATTCAAATCAGGTTGCTATGAAGAATGCTGAAAATGTGTTGCTGGAAAAGCGCAGCAGGTCAGGCAGCATCCAGGGAACAGGAGAATCGACGTTTCGGGCATAAGCCTCATTGTCATATAATTAATGATAGATACTAATATAATGTAAGCAAATGAAGTTGCAATTTAGTAACCCAAAAATAGAGCAAAAATATCAATGACCAGTTGCTGCCAATTATGGAAATAAACTTGATCAGGTCAACACACAATTCTTTAAATAATGTCATGGGATTTCAAATGTTTACTGAAATTAGACAGGTAGAGATTTATGGCTCATCCAAGGGACGTCATCTATATCATTTCAGCACTATCACAGTACCAATATTAATACGTTAGCTCTAACAATCTACTCAAATTCTGGAATGATATTTAAATCTACATTTTCCTATGACCTACAGAAAAAGTGAAACCAGGATTGAGTTTTACTGCAATGCCACCCAGTGTGGAATCACACCACTGTTCAGGCTCATAAATGAAAAGTGGCCATGAAAAGTTTCCGATGGCTTGTTGTCACCAGTAAGGATAAGTGACCAGGTGGAAAAAGGTAAAAATAATTTTAGAGTGCAAACCCTCATTTACTTCTGGTAAACATTTTTTGAACCTGTTTATTTTCTGTAAAAAGTTTAATCTGAAAATGATTTAATGAGGATGCCACATATCATCTTGTGTTACTGTTGTAACAAACTTAACTTGGAAAATTCAACTCCAGAAAACTGACATTGAAATTCTTTGTGAATATCATCAGTGGAAAGAAAAGACTACAGAATGAGTATTAACTTCTCAGTAAATGAAAAAGTTCATGCAATTAGACCCAATCAAGTCAGTTAATCCTTTTGCAATGATTTCTGGAATGTCAGACATTGCTAGGTCAAAATTTATGTCGGCTCCATGTTGCGTTTTCCCAAGGGAAGGAGTGTACAAGACTTTAATGGAGCATCATTAAAAGAAATTGAATTACACACTGCAATCATTTTAAAACAGCAAATTGCAGACATTAAAATCACCAGAGTCAAAAATGAGTCTTTCTTCATTATACTTTATTGTTTCACTGATAGAGTGACCAGTAACAAAACTCAACATTTGTAATTTCAGTTAAGGAATCCAAAGTAAAGTATGATATGCTTGTGACTTTTATATTAAAATCAGGTTGGGTTGACAGTGGATTCTTTGCACATAGGAACAGGAGTAGGATATTTTACAGGATGATTCTCTTCCTTCGCCATTCACTGAGGTAATCGCTGACCAGTGACCTAACTATATCTGTGTTTCTTCACATTTCAATTACAAAAAAAAACTTTCAATCTCTGATTTAAAATTTACATTTGACAATTTACAATCATTTTGTTTCAGTGTTTCTTCATTTCAATCCTCTATAAGATCTGGTTCTAATTTTTTGGTTGTGGCTCTTCGTCTTATTTTCCCCAACTACTACAAATTGTTTGCTTTATCCAGCCTATCAGTTTCCCTTAATATCTCACAAACTTCAATCAAATCACCTTTAATCCTTTAAATTATGTTTTATTATAATTAACCTGAACTTCTGTTTTTTTTTTCTCTATGTGGCTTTTATTTTCATGTCTCGATGTTTTTGAAGCAAGGGGAGGATTAGCAGAAAAATGACTGTAGAATGGAAATTTGCAAAAACTTGAAACCTCTCACCAAATTTCCCTACCCTCAGGTAGGTTGTAAACAGAATAACAATGGAGCTGAAAATCTGCTTATTCCATTAATATGAACTGGTGTCCCCACCTCAGCCAAAACAGACCTTGCTGGCCTGATGACTCAGCAATTCCATTTTGACAACATGAACCATTAAGGGACAGTTTTAATTTCTTATCTGATTAAACAATACCACTGTAGACATATTTTTAAAATTCTCATTCCATCCCCATTTTCACAAGGTTTTTTATTATTTGAACTTGGCATGTGTATAATTTACATATGGGGAATAGTATGTTTGTCTTTGTACATGAACTATTCACGATAGTATAGCATGCCACCCATTTTATAGTTAGAAATCCTACTCCACTAGCTATCGGAAAAGGAGCAGTGATCCAAAAACCTGTACTTTCAAATAAACCTGTCGGACTATAATCTGGTGTTGTGTGATTTTTAATTTTGTCCACCCCAGTCCAAGACCAGCAGCTCCACATCATGGCTATCCATTTTATAGTTTGTGCCCATGGATAGGAAATATTCCCTAAACTAGAATTCACTAAATTTTGTTTCCTAAACTATACTTTTACAACCATATATGCCCATTGTTAACAGTACTGGCAATTATCTTGAAAGCAAATCCTGCAGGATTTCTTTGTGAAAAGTAGATTGGTAAGGAGAACAAACTCAGTTTCTACTTTGTTGGGAATTTTGTTGTTAAGTGCAAAGAATTGACCAATAATATAAATCTCCAGAAGCTATTAGTTTGTTAGTTCATTAACCAGAGTCCCTGGTTAATGCTGGGGATATATGGATTTGACTCTCATCAAGTTATATGTGAAATTTGAATTCAATAAAATGCAAAATTTTAAATAAAAGCTAGAGCAATGGTCATAAAAACACATCTGATTCACTAATTTTGGGAGGGAACATCTGCCATCCTTACCTGGGCTGGCTTACATATGACTCCACACTCATAAATGTGTGGTTGACTCTTTCCTGCCTCTGAAATGACTCAGAGAGCCAGTGGGATCAAGGACAGTTAGGGATGGATGACAAATGCTGGCCTTACTAGTGACACCCATATCCTATTTTAGAATAATCAAAAAGAAAACGCTTGTCTACGATTGACATGACTTTAGTTACAGAGTTCCAGTAAGTAATATTTTATGTGCAATTTTCTCTTCATGCAAGGAAAATTTAACAGTTTTTTGACTACCCTTTAGTTTACATTTCCTTGTGTTGGATTTATAATAATACTTAGATTAATGTCTGGTGGTTTGAATTTTACAGCTAGTTAGTGTAACTGCAATGGCAGTAAGAAAATACTTTGATTTTATTTCACTTTCTTAGCTGTTCAGAGAAGTGAAGACAAAAACTGGTAACCGCTTAAAACATTGCTTAGTTCATTTTCAATAGGAATACAGAAAAAGGTAACAGGAGTACGCCATTTGACACATTGAATCCATTGCACCATTCAACATGATTACAGCTGATTCATTGATGCCATACTCTCTCTCCAAATTTGATGCTTTCAGTCTCTTGCTATTTTTTTTTCTGAAACAAATTCAATGGCTTGGCCTTCACAGACTTCTGTGACAGAGAATGACATAACTTCACCACTCTCTGAGTGAACAAATGTCTCCTTCTTTCAGTCCAAAATGGCATAACCCTTACCCTGAGACCATGATACCTTATCTTGGACCTCCCAGTCGGAGTAAACATCATCCCTGCATCCAGTCTGTACAGAAATGTCAGAAATCCCCTCTCATTCTCCAAGTCAACACAATCTCTCCTCATACAACAAACCTGCCATCTCAGGAATCGGTCTGGTTAACATTCGCTGCTCTCATTCCAAGAAAAGTATATCTTTTCTCTTCTTATGTAAGCATTCAATAAAATAATAAACATAGAAATTCCAATTCACACTAAGCAGTAGTAGGAATGTATGGGCTGAATAAACAAGAAACCACGCAATGTTATTTTCTGCCAGATCATCTTCAAAATAACTGAGAATATGAAGGACAGCATGTTTTTTTTTACCGTGGAGTAACCAGCTAAGCAATTTAATCATAAATACAAATCCCAGAGTGACTTGTGAGGTTTCAGTTGGATGAGATTGGTTAGTGGCACCACTACGCAGGAATGTGTGACTGGCTCCACATGGTTCTTATGTTTCAATAAAACCTATTTTATTCAGAATGATTGTCAAACATGATTCATGGCCCCTGTGGTCCCCTTGAGTTTATTATAACAAAAAGCAGACAAGAACGGTGCATATACATTCACTTGGAATTTTAGGGTTCAGTTCCACAATTCTTTGTACTGTACACAACTGGTTATTGAAGCAATACTTTGTTGAAGATTTTTATAAATATGTTTTTCCCCCACAGGATGAATTGAAGCAGAGTGAAGAGATTATTGATTATTCTTCAAGTTATAAATTCTGGGACCTTTCTGCAACTCACAAGGGAATTATGCATCTTTTCAACTGTTGTGGTTTCATTCTGTCTAAAGGAACAGTATTGCGGATATCTGAGGACACCACAGGAATGCCCAAAGTAGTCTTTGTACGGAAGACTCCCCTACTTACCACCTCACCAGGCCAGTTTCCTTTCAAATTCAGACACCTTCTGGAGTTCACTTTTGCAAACACATTCCATCAAAATTTCTGGATGCCTGGTTTAAAGCCATATAAACCAAGAAAGCTCCAGATTTGATCTCGGTCTGCAACGAATTAACCAATCAGTGAAGTAGGAAGGCAACAATTTGCCTGAAGCTCTTCTGGGCAAATGCTCTTGCATTTGGTTGACAAGATCCATTTACCTAATTCCTATTCAATAACTCCTGCTGTAGGCATATTTAAATGGAAAAAATGGTGAGGACTGGGTTGTGATGCCCTGTGTGGGTAAATAGCATGGTAGTATTCACTACTTAGATGCTCTTGGAAACTAGCCCACTGAGCAAAATGCTGGAGGCCTCCTGGGTTAACTGTAACCCAGTATGCGTCACTAATTTCAGAGGGAAAGGTCAAGGGAGAAAATTAAAATATTTTTGCCATCATTATATTCCTAGTAAATGGAAGAAGCAGGCATTTCTCTGCTTGGCTGTTACATACAGACGTGTTTCATTAGAACACAGAGGATTATGGCAATTAGTTTTGTCCTCGAACCCAATCTGAAAGTATGCAGTAATGGTGGGTCACACAGTTCCAGCTGTTTTATTGGCTTCATACAGTCATTTCTGTCAGAAAACAGGCTTAGCTGTTCAGAATGAGACACTTTCTCATTAAGCAAGTCCAAGACAGTTGCGATTTTGCAGGAAATGCGAGTCAGATGTGTTATGGTCTTTCAGCGATTAAAGCTGGGAAAGCTTGAACACAGAACTGCTAGAAAACCTGGACAAAATGTTATGGAAATAGATGAAAGGGAGAGACTGTGTGAAAACGGAATAAAGTGTATGAGTAATGAGTAAAGGGTAACGAGAATTGAACAGTTCAGTGAATGCATAAAACATAAGAAAAGGGCCTATGGTTATATTCAATGGAATAAATTTATTCATTTTTAATACAATGTTAAAAATACCAACCTCAGGAGAATAGTACAACTCCTATCTTTGGTAAACATATATTGACATACAGTAACTCACCTTCCTTCCCATTTAAGCTAGGTGCATTGAATTCATTCTAAGAACTTCACTATTCAATGATCTGTGACCACTATAAAACAAACAAAAAAAAATAGATGTACAAAAGGAACTGAGTGGAGAGAATTCAATAAAAGAAATAACACAATTCTTATAGCATGAACACTCCCCAATGAACTTCTTTTCTAAATCAAAATGTTGCCTTTCCCCGATCTCCCTCCCATAGAGTTGTTGAGGAGAGAAACTTCAGCAGGAATCACCCCAGCTCCTGACCGATGTGGGCATTCTCGAGTCAGTTAGGAAAATTGATTAAGGTCAATAGATTGGATTTCTTGGCAATGAGAGAAGGAGATCCAACTCTCCAACCAATGTTTGAATCGTGAGACGAGAGTCTTGCTAATGAGAGGTGAGAGGTCTTTTGCATTCATTTGCATATATTAACATGCAAATGTTACCTAATCCCGCCTCATTGATCTGCAGATTACCAATCTCCCACAGAGATTGAGATCTCCATAATTTAACCCTAACCCTAACCTCGGACAGAAACAGTGCTAGTTCCCAATATTTAAATCATAACAGGTACCTCGTGATTTCAGCTCACCACCTAGCATCAGGAGGTGTAGAAGTCGTTACACCTGAAATGTTAACTTCTATACCTCCTGATGTTGTCTGGCTTGCCATGTTCTTCCAACCTCCTGCTTGTCTACTTTGGATTCCAACATCAGCAGTTTTTTTTTGCCTCCATCTTGGACAGCAGTCAGCCTCTCAGGATATGCTTCATGGGTAGTGACTGCCCGTACACGCATCCACGGACATTGACATCGGTTATGAACCAGCCTCATTGTACCAACATGGCACGTCTCTCAGCCACTTACAATGTGATTCTGTACGTTAGTGCTACACTTTGGAATCGACCGGCACCCATCACTATAATGCTGCCAGGACAATCTGCACACTGGGACAGGCATCCAACTCATGGAGTCAATCAGAGTATATCTCAGGAATAGCCAGTTGCTCCATTAGTGCTCAGTACTTAGAAGCTCACAATACTTCTGCCTTGTCCTTTGCACTTTATCCCTTCAGCTAGAGCTAAAAGACTCCCACTATTTCTGTTTTGTCTTGCTGCTTAGTGCAGGCACAAAGCCAAGATGTTTGTCATGGTAAAGAGGGTGGCCACATCAATGTCACACTTGCACAGTGTATACCCTGTGCCAGCAATGTATACAGCAAACATACAGCAAAGAGCAAATATACAGCAAACCAAATAGCTATATTGCAAAGTCTGTAGGGAGTAGTACCAACCTATCATGTCTGGAAAGATTGTCTTCAGTCAGTGGGTCCTGGCATAGTAATTCATCTACATTATCAATGAACAGTCCAGGGTCTTGGATATGGTCAACCTGCTGCTTGGGGACTCAGGGTCAGGAGGCCCATACCTCGAGAGTGTGGGAAATGGGCTGCTGTTAGTATTGCAGGTCTAGTGTGACCAGTCCAGAGAGTCACAGTATGTCAGATGGGAAACTTCACATAGATTTGTGAGGGACCATGTTGATTCCTGGCCATCTTCTTAATGAAAGTCAAAGGAGGGTTAGTCAGTGCCACTGTTCTGGGAGGGAAGCTAATGAAGTCCATTGTAAGAATTGAAGGCAGCATGCTAGGATGCAGGCATGACAGTAATTGGGGGACTATCACTAGACTATTAACCCAGAGATCCTGGTAATGTTCTGGGAACGCAGATTTGGATCCTGCTATGGTGGATGGTGGAGTTTGAATTCAATAAATATCTGGAATTGGGATACTGATGATGACCGCGAGCCCATTGCCAATTGTTAGAAAAGCCCATTTGATTCCCTCATGTCCTTTAGGGAAGAGAAGTGCCGTCCTTACCAGGTCTGACCAACATGTGACTCCAGACACACAAATGTGACTGTCCTTTGGGGAACAATGGGTGGATAATAAATGCTGGCCTCGCCAATAATGCCTACATCTGGTGAATGAATGAAGAAAAGGTATTCGAAGATGCTATAATGCCAAGGACAGATAGTCTGTATAGCTGGTTCTTGAATAATAATAAATTTAGAAATGTGCACTTGTAAAGATGCTCATCTTTTTTGGTTCCCTCGCTCATGGCTGGCAGCTCTTGGCCTGGTGCACCGAGCACTTTAAAAATGATGCAGGGAATCCTGGCAATACTGATTACTTCCACCTCTGGCAGGAAGGAAGTTAGGACAAATGGAACACCACCAAGTGTGGTGCATAGGTGCTCAGTCACTTGAGAATCATGTGAGAAATCTCGCTAGGTCTAACAGAGAGAATCCCTCCATGAAATATGCCACAAATTGACACTAAACCAATTTCTGGTAAACATTCTGCTCATCATTTCTGAGATTAAAGTGGTAGATTATGACTCTGAGTGATAGTGTAGCAAACTGGCAGCCTGCATTACAACTTTTTCAATTTTTATTTTTATTGAAGTCAAATGCAAAAATGTCAGGATCTATATAACAGTTCTCAACATAGTGATGTCATCCATTAATGTTGTGAGTATTATTACTGCATCATTAAGATAGAATCTGTGGCAGATGAATTTGAAGTTTTTTTTGTATATTATGTTGAAAATTATTTACATTCCCTCTTCTGTTGGTTCACCCAATCTGCAAGGAGGCGCCAATTTTGAATTCAAATCTTTGCAAAGTGAACTAAGTAACAGTTGGGAGTGTCCATTCCATCTTGGCACCTCTTGGCTAGGAAAGAAGGAAAGCAGCATTAGCCATGATTGCTCCTACAGGAAAGATTTTGGATATGTTGCCCAGCCAAGGAAAAGCATGATCAGTTTGACACTGTTGTCCCTTATGGTTCAACAACAATAACAGATTTGTCACGGAACATTATGACAATATTTAATGTCAAGCAATCAAAGGATATATGAGAATAGGCAATCAAAAACTTTAGGAAGGAATTCGAGAGCATGGGACTAGACACATGAAGGCACAGCCATCAGTAATGGAGCAATTAGAACTGTGGATTTTATAAAGATCAAAATGGCAGGAGCCTGGAACTCTTGGAGGTTTGTGGGGCTGGAGAAGATTACATCCTTGGGGGTCACCAACAGTGCAAACTGATAGCATTCGACGTGAATATCTATCAAAAGAACATTCAGAGGAGCTACCAGGGGATTACAGTGACCTTGGAAATTGCACCTCAGCATTTGTTGGCACCTTCAGTAGGAGTGGAGAGAAGGTTGGAGGCATGGGAGAGTTATGTGCGGGCACACACATGAACTCATGGGAAACACTTCCGCCGCAAATGATGTGTAATTAGGTTGTGAAACTTTGTAAAAAACTGGTTTGTGATTGTTGCACATGTATCAAGAGTAAAATTTACAAGGTCCATATCACGAGTTGGGCTTTCAATTAAGCCAGAGCATTTTGGAAAGGTAGAAGGAAATCTGTCCATCACTTAATCAATAAATTCTATGATATTTAGAAATTTTTTCAATAAGTTAAAATCTAGAACTACCCCCTACAACTCTCTGCATTTCTGCCTTTCTTTAATCCTTTAAAATTCTCCTTAAGATGTACCGTTATGATCAAGCATAAGACAATTTATCTTTTATAGCTGTCTGTAGTTCAGGATCTAATTTTGGTGTATAATGCTTCTTCGAAGTGCCTTGCAGTGTTTTATTATATTTGAGATGTTACGTGAGTATAACTGTTATTGTTGTTGCTGGCTGCATATGAGATTTTTGACTGACATTGCAGGACTCTCATGTAGTTTACTAAGTTGTATGTGGAAGAAACTTTCCTGGTCTAAACATAGACTAAATATTAATTAGAATAGAACGGTTTAAGAACAAGTCAACTCTCGGCCATCAGTTTGAGGATTTGCCAGGTGCAGTCTTATGAAACACAAGAAATCAATGAACCAACAGCTGTTTGAAAAGCCTGCATAGAGTGCAATTGATATTACATGCTAATAATGACTAATTCTTCGGCAGGCAGAATTATCTTGCCTCAGTGACTTGTTTTGACTTGAAATACCTATCTATTGGAGTATCCATCTGGTTCATTTGTTGCTTTCAGTGGAGATTTCTCTCTTGATTCGCAGTTATATTGGAATGTGATTATAAATATGCATCAAACTTCTGTCAAAGGAAGCAGGAGAAAAGGAAACAGTGGAATTTGAAAACAATGACAAGCAACTCTGTCTGCGCACTTTAATGCTATAAAGGAGGCTAACTGTAAATGTTACTTGTGGTTTACTGTAAACTGCCAACATGATTGAGTACATGCTTTAATTGATCAATTTATGTCAAGGAATAGAATGGTGTGGTTTATGGGCCAGTGTAATGTAAGACTGTTCCAGATGGTACTTATTGTGTCATTGGTGTATGGGAAAAAAAGTTTGAATTGTTAGTCTTATTCATCTGGCAGAGGGGTTATGTTGAAAGTATAACATGTGTATTTGTTTCTGTGCTCAGAACTTCCAAGCTGTCAATTTGTGGCTGAAAAGATGAGGGTTGATCGAAGGACCCCCAACTTTTCTTTTTTGCTTAATATCAAAATATTACCAAGACTTTAACATCAATGGTGGTCTTCTTTTCTTGAGTTCCTATTAATTAACAGTACATTTTAATCTGAGGAACATGAAGGATAACATTTACCTTCCACAGCTGAGAACAAATGACTGATGAAGCCCCTTTTATTTAATGTCGGGCTGTCTACATTAAGATGTCAGTTCATTGATAGCTCCTTCAACCCGGAAGAAAACCTCTTGCTGGCCTGTTCCCCTTAATTTGTTAACAGACCTTGAACTGGACCTGGCACACTCCCCACCTCCCTCCTCACTCCACAATCCCAGAAAACCTCCCAAATAAATTTATAATTAATATAAACTCTTTGCACAAACAGGAAAGCTTTTACAAGAGTTCTGATCAAGACGTCCAATACCATTGACATTTAGAGAATTATAGCAATCTATGCCACAAATAAGAATAACAACCAACATTTTATTTAAGTGGAAACACTTTGAACAAAAAAAATGGAAGATTTTCTAGCTCTATTTACTAGCATTCTGGAGGATGACACAATATTGTCACTTTGCCGATGTTATCTGATGGAGAACAGCACTTTCTTGACTGAAAATATGCTACAGAAGCTTGTTTTTGTAATGGGTGTAAAACCTCAAGGGTCTTGAGGTGCAAAACAAAAGACTGGGAAATAATATTAAATAAGACAGTATGTAAAAACAAGAATATGATGTATGCAGCCAGAAGTTGACAATGAAATGAACTGAAAACAAAATGAAGCACACAAGCAAATATTCTTTCCCATGTTCCATCTTTCTTTGGCAATGACTAAATGGCACTTTCAGGTCAGAGATAGATATAAGATAAAAAAAGGTGAATATTATACACAGTATTATATAAAATCCTTCACAATCCTTCTGGTTTGAAAATGTTATTTTTCCCCGTCCCCTCCACTATTTGATATGACAGGACGCTTATGAAGTTGTCAGTTCATCCCTAAAAGTCACTGTTGTTAACATTCACAAACAGCTAATCTTTTAATCAAATGTCCCCTGTCTATTATTTCAGCAAAGGATTTAACCTGTTTGAAATTAACTCATTGAATCAATATTGTCAATGGTCAATTTAAAATTTTCCTGTCAGTTGCTGCTGAATCCTAATCAATTTTATACTGATGTCAGTTTTTTTGTGTGTCTGTTACCTTTTCCTAATCCTCACCACCTTAGAGTCATAGAGTCATAGAGATGTACAGCACTGGTCCAACGCGTCCATGCCGACCAGATGTCCAAACCCAATCTAATCCCACCTGCCAGCACCTTGCCCATATCCCTCCAAACCCTTCCTATTCATATACCCATCCAAATGCCTCTTAAATGTTGCATTAACCCCCACATGGCTAGTTCACACATGCTCTCAGGTACCTCACCCAAGTGGATATCTTACATGTCTGAGTGGAAACGTGTAACACTGGAAAAACACAACAGGTCAGGGCAGCATCCAAGGAGCAGGAGAATCATTGTTTCTGGCATAAGCCCTTCATCAGGAGTGGCTTATGCCCGAAATTTCAATTCTCATGCTCCTTGGCTGCTGCCTGACCTGCTGTACATTTCTAGTGTCACACTTTTCAACTCTGATCTCCAGCATCTGCAGTCCTCACTTTCTCTGACAAGCGTGACCCTGGACAATGAGCTTAGCCACCTCCCAGAACACAGCTGAAGACAGTGCTGTCCTTACCCACTGCCCGTACTTCTCAGTCTTGCAGAAGAATCACCAGAGAGGAAACAGGTTAATTGTCTTCTGCCTGACAGAAACCTGAAGACATTGGATAGAGAGCCTAGATCAGATAATGGAGCACAAACCAAGTAGTAATCCTAGGGCCTTCTGCCTGACATGGACCAGTTAACAATCTTCTTTTTTAAACTTCCATCTTTTTAGTGTTGGTTAGCCAGGAGGTAAATTCTTTAAAATGGATTTAAATAAATAAATAAATAAAGGGAGCTCATCAAACAACCCCACAAGCCTTTTCGAGGTTGATCTGTACTTCAATTCCACTTCCTACCTTTGACACACATCCCTTGAGACCGTTACCTGATTAAAAAAATTGTTGATCTCAGTCTTCAAACATTCTCATTGACTCAACATCATTGCCTCTTGGGAAAGAAAATTCCAGATTTGTTTCAAAACGTCTTTCCTGATTCATTCTTAAACTGACTCACTCTAGTTTTCAGATTATCCTGTCTGGATTCTGCCAACAGCATAAATAGTTCTGAGTAATTTAAAGAGTGGGGGCTGAATCCCACCTTTTTTATTGAAGTGCGAGTTTTATCAAGTTTTCTCAGTGGATGTCTCATCACTAGACTGAGTGAGCTTTCTCGCCATACCTCACCAAACCCACGTCATTAACTACCCATTTCTACCCTATGACATCCCTCACATCTGTTTCTATCCTTATCTTACCATGGGCCATACTTGAAACAATTCACCGCTCACCATATTTCCACCAAATACTGACATCGCTTGTGGCCATGGCTTCTTTAAAAGGAGGCTATGCATTCAGATAAATGGCATGCCAACATTGCCCCACACCAGTGATGTAATGGCCCAGCAGCCACAAAGCTGTGCTGCTCACAGCTCATCGCTGACACTCCCTCGCACACAGGAACCCTTTCTCACAGCTGAGTTGTAGCATCCGACCAATCTGAACTCTGTCACGGACAAGGAGAGCTTCATCCTCCTCAATATCTTCATTCATCTCCTCACCTGACTGCTCCCACTCCGCCAGGTCTTTAAGCGTCTGCCACATTGCCTCAATGTCTGCTCCAATTTATTGGGCCCAGCACACCAGGATGATGCAGCACACTCTATCTGACTATCCTGTGGGTCCTCCCAGACAGGTCCAAGCAGCAAAACCAGATCTTCAGCAGCCCCATCATCTCCTCCACCCCTGGCCCTGGTTGAAGCATGGGCAGCATATACCTGAGCTCCATATCTGTCAGGTTTGCAAGATGGTGTCGTGAGCCAAGGTCACAGTGGAATTTCCTTGTCCCCCAGTAACCAGCTTTATGAGGCACCCAATTCCTCAACACATCATTTCTATGAGAGTGTTCCAGGATGTATGAGTTGTAGCGGCTGCCCTTCTGGCACACCCTTCCAGAATGTGGTCCCGATGATCACCTGAATATTAATGAAATGGAGCATGTTCCTGTTGATGAATCCCACAGCAGTGTGATCCAGTCTGGCAGTTGATGGCACCCTACACTGGGGGAAGCCAGCTATGTTTCCAAATGCCACTGCCCTAGCTGCAGCCTTGACCTTGTCATGGGGGAGTGGAGTGAACTGTGATCTTGCACAGATGGCACTGCTCACTGTTCTGATGCATTTATCGGTGCACAACTGAGAGATCCCAGAGCTTCCTGGAAGGAGCCAAATTACATAGAGGTTCAAAGCGACTGTCATCTTCCTTCTGAAGTCCTCAGGTTGTGCTCCCTTACCCAGCATAGTTCTCTCATGGTGTCCCAGGACCAACAGAGTCTGTGTTGACTCTGTGCCTCACTCACTCCCAGGAAACAGAAATAGAGTTGAGAGCTCAGTTCTCCTGTGGACCTCATGCATCCTGAGTGGCTGCAAACTCAACTTGAGCACTGTACTCCTCAGTCTCTGTATGGCTTTCTGCTGCACCTGGGCTTGCCATTTTTCGTGGTCCTCCTGCATCAGCCTTCAGACTCTCTTCCATCCTACCTCCAGGAAGACTTTCATCCCACCTATGACTGGGTGCAAGATTCCTTTTGGAAACAACCTACATTGGGACATAAGAAGCAAAACAGGCTCTTAGTTCTGAGAAGAGTCAGTGGTGGCACGTCCTGGAATTAAGGGCTGCACATATTTGGCCATACAGTGAGATGTACAATGATTATGAGGGATACATCTCCATTATTCTTTTTGTTTCAGTCTCAGAATGTGCACCAACTTGGTGAGGGTGCTACAGCGGCTGAGTGACCTATGCATGTCATTAAAAAAGAGTACTTAGAGTCATGGAGTCACAGAGATGTACAGCATGGAAACAGACTCTTCGGTCCAACTCGTCCATGCCGACCAGATATCCCAACCTAATCTAGTCCCATTCGCCAGCACTTGGCCCATATCCCTCCAAACCCTTCCTATTCATATACCCATCCAGACGCATTTTAAATGTTGTAATTGTACCAGCCTCCACCACTTACTCTGGCAGCTCATTCCACTTGCTGTGTTTCGACCACCTTCCCATCCAGAATCATGTCAATCATTCAAGCTTTCATTGTGTTCAATACTGACCATCATTACACTTACATGACAGATGATGAAGAAATGGATTCCATCTCCTGCAGCATCTTTGGAAATTGCACTAACGGCATGTAACTTTTGGCTCACACTCATTTTTTAAAGTCATTGCTGTTAACTTGAGTATAACTGAAATACCAATGTTCAATTTTCAAGAGTTAAAGGTATGTTGCAAATTGCCTTGATGCAGTTTTTGAACCGTAATCATATTCATTCTACAAATGGACAATGAAATGATTGCAAATTAATTTAAACCCTCGCCATCACAGTCCCATTCCACATGTCTACAAACTCCTCTGCTTTCTCCTACCTCCACCCCAACTCTTAACTCTATCACTCATCTGGCATCGATTCCCTCCTCTTTACCTCGAGGCTCATGTGAGTCCTCCTGAACTATCGACTGACTGAGTCCCAGGCCTGTATTCCTTCCAGACCTCTGACTGATTTTAATAAGCAGCCCCGAGGCACGACTATCCAGACCCCTGACTGCAGTATTTGAAGCTCCCAGATAAACGATTCCCCTGACTGCATGTGATGGCCTGACAGGACTGATTGCTGCCCACTCCTCAGACAGCAGCTGGACAGATCCCCTGACTGTGAGTTACCATTCAGGTAACTGATCATGGCCAGGCCCCTGAACTGAATGTAGATTGGGCCGACATTCGTATCTGATTGGTGATCATTAGTTGTCTTTGTGAAGTGGTCATAAACTGGCTCCTTATTTGCTGAAATCCATGTGGTGAATGTACATCCACGGCGTTTGAGTTCTAGGAGTTTGATCCAGCAATAATGAAAAGAATAACGGTATACTTTTAGGTCAGGATGATGTGTAAGTTAGATGAAAACAAGGTGAGAGAAGTCACTAGGCTTTGTGGTTAAAAACACTCCAAAAAAACCAAACGTTATTCACACTTAGCCAATAAAACAGATTCAGCCCTAACAATCCGACTGCCCTCATAACTCACTATAACAAGACTCTCGAAATTTGATCTGATCCATGGCTTAATCTTGTCTATAGCATGTAGCTTCTGCTGTTCAACTTGCATGTAGTACTGTAATCTGCCTTCAGAAGGTTAACACCTCAGTTTACAAATTGGGTGAAATTGGCCAATTTTGACAGTCTCAAAATTTCACTTCAGATTTAAGTTGCATTTTGTCCCACAAAAGTATTAAAAAACATCTCCTCCAAATCTTCGAGGTTCAACTTATTATTGGTAATGCCCTCATAAACAAATAATGTATTCAAAACGATTAATTTATTGTTCCTTAAAATTCCTATGGTCTTCGCTCCTTTCTCACTAGTTTGACAGATTTTAATCATCTTCTGGTATATCATTTAAATGACAAATCTTTACATGTGACCATGGACCAGCGAGTGGCATTGAAGGGCATCACAATCACATCCATTCTGTCCTCACCCAACGCCACCATATGTGTGACTCTCAGCAATCGGAAATATTTCCGTATGTTGGCCCCAGTGTATCACCACAGCATTTCAATCACTGCAACAGTTCAAGTCAATCACCTTAGCACAGGTTGAACTGAGAACTCTCCTGCTCCGTTTGCCTCAGCACTGCACCTCCAAAATAATTGGGGAAACCTTGTTTACTATTTTACTGTGAGTTTTTCTGAAGCCAGATTGTATTTCCTGCAGTTACTGTGCATGTGATAACAATGAATAGGAAAACATTGAGAATGAGCCATTTGAATAACTGTTCTTTGCTCCATAACAAATTCGCTGTAATTCTATATCCATCTTATCTAAATATTTAAACCAGCTTCAAACTGTAAAAGTCTGGGTTTTTTTATTCAGTTCTTTTTGTTCTTTTCAATACGTTTTCTTGCTTTTGATTAAGATTTGATAGCTGGCACTAACCTTTTGTGATTAAAAAAATGAAAAATCCTTTCTCTCATTCTCCAACTCCATCCATGTCCTCTGCATACTTTATATGACCCACCATATGTCTGTGCATGAATCACCATGCAAAGTTTGCCTAGGGAAACATTAGTTTTTTTACCAAAATTAATAACTCTTCTGAGAAGGTTTCAATGTGCACAAAGATTTTTGACACGTAATGGTGACTGACTTGATCAATCATTGTATTTGCTTCACCACACGTTTGGTCTACTGAGCTGCGGTTTACATGCAGTCGGGTGTGACTCCTGTCAGTCATGTGGTTTTCAGGAACCCGATACATGTGAATTGGCCTTTGTGTTGACATAGTACTGAGAAGTATTTTGCAGCACTGGTCCTCTGCACAATGCAATGCTGCACAATTTGTGCAGATCGAACAACTCTGCTGAAATCGTAGCAAGCGATGAAGCTTGTCTATCCCATTAATGTGAGAATGCACAGAGAAAGCTCGTTTAAGAATTTTAAGCATATTCACCAAAACTCATCGTTGCAGTCTTTACATAGTGCTGGAGTACAAAGAACAAGAACAAATAAAAGTACAGAACAGGAACAGGCCAACACATGACATCTTTCTGAACTAAAAATCTTGTGCCTCCACACAGTTCGTATCCTTCTATTCCCTGCCTATTCATATTCCCACGTCATATTCATATGCCTGTAAAGATGCCTCTTAAACATTGCTATTGTATCTGTGTCCACCATATCCTCTTGCAATGCATTTCAGGCACCCTCTGTGTAAAAAAGTATTTGCCTCTCATACCGCATTTAAACTTTTTCCCCTTTTACCTTCAACCTATGTCCCCTGGTAATTGACATTTCTATCCTGGGAAAAAGACTCCCACTATCTATCCTATCTATGTCTCTCATAATTTTACATATTTCTGTCAGGTCGCCCCCTCAGCCTGTGACTTTGAGGGAAAACAAACCCAATTGCTCCTCGTAACTAATATCCTCCAAACCAAGCAACATCCTGGTGAACTTTTTCTGTACCCTCTCTCATCCTTCCGGTCATGTGACAACCAGAACTAATTCTAAACGTGGTTTAAAGTTCTACACAACTGCAACAAGACTTGCCAACTTTTATACTCCACTCCCTGGCTAAAGAAGGCAAGCTATACACCTGCTACAGCACCTTATCTGTTTGTGTCGCCACTTTCAGGGAACTCTGGACCTGTGCACCTAGATCCTTCTGTATGTTAATACTTCAAAGGATTCTGCCATTTATTGTGTACTCCCCTTCTGAATTAGACATTCTAAAATGCATTACCCCATATTTGTCTGGATTAACTTCCTTCTGCCATTTTTCTGCCCAAGTCTCCATCCTATCTATTCTTGCTTCATCTTCTGGCAATCTTCCCCACTATCTGCAGCTCTCCCAATCTCCCAATGGCAGCTTGCACTTAAATAACGGCTTTGACGTTGTGAAACATTTCAAGGTGATATATAGGAGCTCAGCTGCATGGTTTTGCTACATATGTTGTGACCAAGGTGGGACCTCAGAAAATGAAGACGAAGTTTGAGCAAAGTAACACTACACTGAATGCAACAGCTGTGAAATGCAGAAATTGTGGGAATGTTCATACAAATGCTACTCCACTCATTAGAACAGACACATGAGGAGCTGATATTGGCTGTCCAGCCCTTGAGTCTGTTTGACCATTCATTACAATCATGGCTGATCTACTCCCATATATTCCAATCACCTTTACATTTCCCTGTCTAACAAAAAAATCTTTCACCTCCACCTTAAAGATATTTGATGCCACCTGCCTCCACTGCCTTCTGAAAGTCACACAACCTTTGAGAGGAAGTTAAAATTCTCCCTACCTTTGTCTTAAAAGGACAACCCCCATTTTAAACAGTATCATCTAGTTCTGCATTCATCCACATCTACTTTTTCAAGGTAGTTCAGGACCTTTTCCACGTCAATCTAGTAGCCTCTCAGACTTATAAACACCAGTGGGAAAAGAACATTGTCCAATCTTTCCTCATAAGTCAACCCATTCACTCCTGTTGTCAATCTAGTAAACTTCCTTGGAACTGTCTCCAGTACATTTTCATCCTTCCCGAAATAAAATACTAAAACTGTATAAAATATTTGAGAAGTGGTCTCACCAATATCCTGTACAACTGAAGAATAACATCATTACTTTTATATCCAATTCCTCTACAGTAAAGGATGGCATTCCATTAGCCTTCTTAATTGCTTGTTGTAGTTTTATACCAATTTTTGTGACTCATGTACCAAAACACCTAGAACTCTCTACATCATGGACTTCTGCAGTTGTTTTCCATTTAAGCATTAATTTACTTTTTCATTCTTCTTGCTATTATGAACAATTTTTCCCACATTATATTCTATCTGCCAGATTTATGTCCACTCACTTAAACTACCTCTATCTGTATCATCCTACTGTTCTCTTTACAGCCTACTTTCCTATTTTTGTTAAAAATCACACAACACCAGGTTATAATCCAACAGGTCTACTTGGAAGTACAAGCTGTCGGAGCACTTCTCCTTCATCAGTTGGCTAAGAGCTTATGCTCGAAATGTGGACTCTCCTTTTCCTGGGATGCTGCCTGACCGGCTGTGCTTTTCCAGCCCCACACTTTTCGACTATAACCTGAAGTTGTGTGATTTTTAACTTTATCTACCACAGTCCAACACTGGCGCCTCCACATCCTATTTCTGTGTCATTTGTAATTTCCTCCTTCTCTCTTCCACCTCTAGGTGTACAGCTGTTACAGAAGTTATTTTTATATCCTTCATAGTGAAGCCAATAGCAAAATATTTGTTCATTCATGCCATTACCCTCATCTTTATCTTATTTACATCCATGACTTCATATTGGCCCAGACTTTCTGAGCAGAGCATCTTGTGACGTATCTGGTCATTTAGTACTCCCTCACACTTTGGCCATTTTATTTTGGTCTGTAATTTGTTCCCTTTCTCAAATGGTGAGGTTGAGTGACATTTCAGGAACACAAACCTCACCATCAAGAAGATGCTAATGTTGTTAATTACTAGCTCTCGCTTTCTGTGGTGGGTTTAATTGACAATTAATAAACAAATGCAACAATTTCTTAAAACTTATTGGGACATTGAGAGCAAGCTGGCAAGTGGTAATTTACAATTCCCAGGGCATGCCTTTCTCACCACAAGCTGCTGGACGACTTACTCATTGAGAACAATTTATCAATTAGACCCACCTTAACTTTGCCATCAAAATCTGTGACATCGCTGTGTAGCATCTTGCAAGTTGGGCATCAATGTCACATGCTTAATAAATACTCAGGCCTATTACAGTAAAAATTAAGTTGCTTTATTTCATTTTTCAGCTTCAATAATCTGATATCTGAAACTGCAAACACAACCCCATTATGCAATTACGAATAGGAATATTGTGTGAACAGTTATCGGTCACATCTTGCAGTTTCATTATTAGTTGTGTCACGCATAAGAGCCCATTAAGAATTCATGCAAACAAATTCTTCTGAAGCATGTGTACACTGTGAAGAAGTAAAAGTCATATTTTAGCAAGTTTGAAATCCATGTGAATGTAGCCATCCCCTCCTCCAGTATTGTAATTAGTCATCTAGATCTTCCACCCGACCTAACCCTTAATCCTGTTACTAAGAAGCTGCTGAGCTTCATGCTTTTTCCGCATGCCAGTGTATACTCCACTGTGGAGAGAAAAGGAGACTCTTCAGCAGAGGGTGTGTGGATGGAATATCCCAGAATGTAACCCTCATTGGAAAGATTACACATAGATCTAGACTTGAGCTGGTCAAGTTCTTTCATATATTATATATATTTAGCAACTAATTTTAACCTTTAATACCAATATTCTAAGCATGAATTTGATGATTTAAAATTATATCTTCTGAAATCGAAACCTCTCTCTTTTCTGTCCTGTTTCCCTCAGCTTTGTATTTAACTCTTTATTTTTCTCATGTTTTGTCTTTTATGTTTTATTCTCATTTTTTAAAATGTGTTCCTTTCTTTATATGATCTCTCATTTTCTATTCTCTCAGATTATCAGACTGCACCCTGCTTATCCAACGTGCAATATTGGACAATCAGACATTTTCTCCAAATAAGTATTGGGAGGACCACTGTCTTCAGTCCTCACCACATTCCATTCTCCAGCCACTATCTTCAGCCCTATACCTGGAGCTGTGTGACACTGAATGAGTAGTTGGCAACCTTGGTATCATAAACTTTAATCCATGTGGCTCCACCATCAATAAAACTCTCTATTGTCTTATTCCATAATGTCACCCCGTTCCCGAGGGGGAGAAGTCCCATACTGCATGAACTAAGGAAGTGTATTCTCGATCTCAGCCAACCAGATTTCATGTTGATGGGGAGCAGACTGACCCTGGGGGAGGGGGGTGGGA
Source organism: Chiloscyllium plagiosum (assembly GCF_037043375.1). Taxonomy (NCBI): domain Eukaryota; kingdom Metazoa; phylum Chordata; class Chondrichthyes; order Orectolobiformes; family Hemiscylliidae; genus Chiloscyllium; species Chiloscyllium plagiosum. Next base: position 39,226,028 of record NW_028270148.1, read on the forward strand.
ATGAGGACGGTGGAATGGGGGAATTTTATCTCCTCTTAAAATTCACCACCAAGCCCCAGTGCTCTGCCACAGATGGCTATACCTGCAGATGCCACAGTCCTACGTGCTGGACCATCCTCCTTAAATTTTGTCCATTCTCTACCTCTTTTCCTTCCCTTAGACACTCCTTAAAACAACCACTTGAACCAAGCTATTACATCTCTTTGTGGTTTGGTGTAAAATTTTGTTCCTGGGAAATGGGTTCGGACATTTTATTTCATGGAACATAGAACAGCACAGGAGCAAGCCCTTCAACCCATCTTTTCTGTGCTGACTATGATGCCATTCTAAACAAATGCCATCTGTCTGTACATAGTCCATATCCCTCACAAATGTGGTCATTATGAACCACAGTTGGATCCACCAGCTCCCACATCAGGCAGTTATAACACATCACCTTTACCAGCATGTCAATTGTAATTATTTAGTTCTTAATTTTTTTTTAAATGTACTGGTCCTTCAGTTTCTAGCCAACAATCTCTCTAGGCTGTATGCTCCAAGGTTCTGCCCATGGCGTTTTGTGTCTGCACATTTCTGTATTGATCTCTGCCTCTAGAAGTTACTGCTGCACTCATGTCAGAGGCCCATGCAGCCAGAAAGAAACTTAGAGGGAACACTGGCTCTGGCCCACTTCCCATCCCAGGCTCACACCAAAAAAGGAAACTTATAATTGCGTTCATTAGAATCCATCATAATACTTACGCTGGCTGATAGTGAAGCAGTTGTCTCTGCCACCCACTGCACGCTTGCAAGTGTCACAAGTTATGTCTTGCCTTTGTCCAGCATTCACCTCTTTTTATATCCTTGCTATTAACTTTTGCACCATTTAGATACTGATGTTCATTTGCAAAGCTGAATAACATGTAGCAAAATGCCTTTGACCAATATTTGAAGCCTAAGCATAATCACTGTATGTACTGCAAATGCCATTCTAAACAAACGTCATTTGCCTACTCATAGTCCATGTATTGCAAATGAATGGTGAAACAATTGCAAATTTAACATGGCTGGGATTTGCAAATGTATGCTTCATGTATTTGCCCCTTCAATGTCCATAAGTCCAGAAAATATGGATTCTCTGCTTTCATCCATCAAACTGAACACTGACACAAGTGTTCAGGGCATTGTCCCAGCTATTTTCCAGTTGCTTTAGTGTCCAGTGAATAGCAAGTGGTGACAGAGAATGTCTATGCTGGACTCTGTTAGCCCCAGGCTTCACCTGGTAATCCTCCAGACCCTCCATATCCTGTTTTACATTGCAATCTCCTGATAGCCAATTTCCAACTAGCTTTCCCATTTGGAGACCTACCACATTGAACTAACCTACCACAGTCCTCTTTACTCCTTGATGATACTTAATGATGTCTACTCTGGACCTACATGCTCCTTCGCTGGAGCCACGGTGGTGGTCACTGCCAATAACCCCCATCATGTGACCTACCATGCTCTCTGATGCTATACTGCATACCCTTCTTGTATCTTGACTTGTCCCTGTCATTGTCTTGTCCTTAACTCAATACATGCCTCTGCTTTCAGCCCCTAGCCTTGACTGCCCTATGTCCTTTTGACAATGAGACTCCCTATGCCCTACAATTAACCCTCACATCCTCAGCACTAAGCAACACACAGACACCCTCAGATCTCTGACTGACTTCAGTAAGTAGCCCCTAGACGTGACTAGACCCGCCTGTAGTCTTTACCTGTGACGGTTTGTCTTTCCAAAATCCCCGAGCAATGATGTGTGAATCTCCTCAGTACTTGTGATAGATTTAGAGGACTGACTGTTGACTGGTACCAGGCTGTAGTCAGACAGTAGGCCATTGACCAAGACCAGCCTGAACAAATGACTGACCACGGCCAAGCTCCTAGACTGTGGACTGTGCCCCTGACTGATGGTACTAGGACCCCAGACAATCACTCCCACTCCACCGGCCTCCACTCTCTTTGACTGGAATGAGATCAAGTCCCATCTCCTTTCTGCCGTGGCCATTTAATTGACCAAACCTGCAGTGTGCTTGCTGTGCAAGCAGCTGAGGTGTTTACACTGATGTAACAGTGTGCCATACAGCAAGCATAGATAGGTCCCCACTGGCAAGCAGTGGGTCTGTGTGCCTGAGATAAACAGCACATCAATAAAGCAGAATGAACAGCCTTTCGGCATTGTTTGAAGCACTGACATTTCATGGCACAGCAAGGCCTGGATGCTGACAGCATGCAGGTGGGTGCTAACTGTGTGAACGCCCAGAGAGCAAGCAAGCAGCCCTGATTCGCAGCTCTGTTCGGTCCGTGATCTGGGTGCCTCTCCTGGTGCCGTGTGCTTGCAGTAGTTTTAAATGCTACACCTCAGGGTACCCTGCAGTGTACATGTGTACTTCTCAAGCATCCTGCATGTGGATGGGAGCGGTTCCATGAGGATACCGCGGTGGAGTTGGCAATTATCAGGTTCCAATGTACATGGATGAGAGGCTGGTGCCCAGGAGCGTGTCTCGAGGTGCTAGTGTATGGTGACCAACACGGAGGCTCTGATATAAGCTGAAGTCACCAGGTACCTGCTCTGATCTCTATGTCGAGAATTCTTGGCACCTAGTTTGCTCACAGCAGGTGCTGAATAGGAAGCTGAGATGTGCAGATAATAATGTCAAAAGCAAGCCTTAATCCCATTTAATAGACAACTTAATAGGTCTAGTGAGAATCTTGTCTCGATCCCTGCGACTTAGTTAAAAGTTGGATGTTTTCCTGTGTATTTGTCTTTTTAGATACCCCTCTACCAAGTGATATAGCTATTATCATGTTGCTGTTTCTGGGAGTTTATTGAGCTCAAATTGCTACCACATTTCCCACATCACTTCTGTCAGGACTTAATTGATTGGAAGGCACTTTGGGATGTCCTGAGGCTGTGAAAGGTGCTATACAAATGCAAGTTTTTCTTTTTCTCTTTGACCCAACTGACTGGAGCTCGAATTACCAATTGTCGACAATCTAAGCAAGATTACACATGTTGTGTCTGTTGTTAGCAATGTTGCGGAATCACCTTGGAGCATAAATAGATCAGGCTACACAACACCAGGAGTTTCAGCAATCCATTGAACCACTTCAAGGTGAACAGGGCATGAAAGAGAAGTGGAGGATAATAAAATGAATATTCAAACGTCAGAGAATAATATATTGGAAATTTCAATTAATCGCAGTGACGTCTTATTGCAGATTTGTGTTTCTACGTTTTTGTTTCAGAATGAGCATTCTTTTTATAATTTACGGCGTTTCAAGTAAGAAAGCTACACCTGACTGGAAACAATAAATATCAATATATAATGAACTTTGAAACAGAAATATTAGTGACCTTTTTGATTTTCTTTTTCTGACTAAGATTCTGAGGGGGACGTGTTTTCCAGCCCATGACAGATTACTCATGAAAGAAAACTGCGTGTCATTGTAGCTAGCTGCATCCTGGCTCTTGCTCACTTTAGTTCAAGGTGGAAACAGTGTGTGTATTTTGTTTTGGTTCGACCGACACAATGATGTCATTTATTTAAGCCAGTTATTAACCTTGTGCCAGGAAAGAAGTTGACTCTGAATTGTATTCTTACTCCAGCTCTTTGTGCAGCATTTTACATCGTCAATTCTACATCTGAAGGTATTTGAAGCTTTGATGTCAAGTTACAAAGTCATACTTGTGGGAGGCCATTCAACCCCATTAACTCATTCAATCCAGCACAAAAAAGTAGTTACTGTCTCTGCATCAAATTGTCTAACTGTATCTTGAATGAACCTAGTGTTGTCACCAAAAATACCCTTCTTTAAAGCTTCTTCCTTGTCCTGTTATACAAACACACCTTACAGTAGTGTTCCAAATTATAGTGGGTTACAGTTTAGAAACAAGCAAATTTGACCCATCAGCCAGACTTTGATGGTCTTTTCACTGAAGTGGGGTGGGTGTCTTAAAACTGAGAGACCCTCCTCCCTTAACGCTGAGAAAGCTCATTGGATTGAGGATCAACTGGACATTTACGTGTGGATCCAGTGAGCTTCCCCACTGAAGACCAAGTCCACCTAAGGCTCCTGGTCAGTAAGAGGAGCAGAAGGAAGTTCTGTGGAGACCAAGGCCTTCTGCTGAAGAGCTGCACTGGTGAGCAGATACGTCTGTTTTTGTGGGGAGATTGGAGGACGGAGTGGGTTGTGAGGTGGGGAGCTACAGAGGAGTTTGGGTATGGGGGCTAGATTTCAATGGCAACCGCCCCCTACCACCCCCACTCTCGATTTTCCCCTTAATTGGAACTAAAATGGAACAGACAGCCCCCATCCAAATAACCCAGGAGGCAGGTCAGCCTGGGTCCCATGTGGGAGAAGTGGTCACTTTCTTGCCTGCCTGGAAATCAGGCCAGTAGTCGGTTGAGCCCTTTAAGTAGTCCTCAGATGACTATTTAATGGGCTTTGGTCAGTGACAGTTTGGGAATGTTGTCATTGTAAACCCTTGCTCAAAATCTAATCACTGATGTGGCAGGAATGGGTTGGGAATCTCTCCAGGGTCAACCTGCCCACTTATCAGCCCTTGTTGCCACCTTCAAGGAAAAAGAAATTGTATCCATCAGCTCTGTGCCTGTGTTTTCTCTTCAAAGCCATTTCATTTAGTTCCACTTCTACAACCTTTAAGATTCCACTTTCTCAAACATCCATTGGATTCCCTCTTGAGTGAGTTTTGGTCTTTGCTTCAGTGGCTTGTGACAGACAATTCCACATTCTTATCGACATAAAGATATTTTTAAAATTCCCATTGATTTTGTTGGAGAGTATTTTGAGTTTAGGCCAATGGCTCACTGATCAATGGAAACAGAAGCCCAAAAATTTACTCCACAGAAAGCAGCAATCCAGCCCATTGTATCCAATATCTTGGAAACTCCGAGTCAAAGAGTGTGGTGCTGGAAAAGCACCACCGATCAGGCAGCATCCAAAGAGCAGGAGAGTTGGCGTTTCAGACATAAGCCCTTCATCAGGAATGACCGGCAAACTGAGAATTGCAGCCCTAAACATGGATGGCTAGCCATCCTGCCTAAAACAAGTAGGAGTCTTTACTTATCTAGTGTAGATTGTGGGAAATTGAGATCTTGTGGCAAAGTGTTCCCTGCGCTGAGCCAGAAGCTCCAGGTTCAAGCCCTACTATGGTTGGCTCAGTTAGCAGGTCAGCTGGTTTGGAGTAGACTGGTTCCAGCAGCACGAGGTTCGACTCCTTTTCTGCTTGGGTGGATTTGATATTTGCCTCCTTGACCCACTAGTGGTGAGAATCACTGTGGTTTGCACTTACCATTCAGCAGAGTACTCAGAAAGATTGCGATTTTCCAATGCATAATGAGGAATGCATTCCAATGCATACAACGCCTGGCCAGAGGTAACGATCATAACGCAGCCTGACCAAAACCAATGGTCCTGCAGCTACCTTACCTTCCATCCCCCACCCACCCCGAAAACATTCATGCTGGAAATGTAATGAAACATCCAGAAACTGTATATGGCAGCCTGTGACTTTTTTTTTGTTCCCCAGTGAAAGCAGAATTCAGGTGGTCATCTGCAAGTTCCAAACTCAAAGGCAAATATCAGGAGCAAATCAAATTCGGAAATACTCAACAGGTCAGGCAGCAATGGCAGATCGGGAAACGCTATCAGAGAGATGATGGCCTCCTGGTATTATTGCAATATCATTAATCCACAGGGACCCCGTGCTTGAATCCCCCGATGGCAAATGGTGGCATTTCTATTCAAAATCTGGAATTAAGTGCCTAATGGTGATAATGAAACTGCTGTCATAGAACATAGAACATAGAACATAGAACAATACAGCACAGAACAGGCCCTTCAGCCCACAATGTTGTGCCGAACATTTGTCCTAGCTTAAGCACCCATCCATGTACCTATCCAATTGCCGCTTAAAGGTCACCAAAGATTCTGACTCTACCACTCCCACAGGCAGCGCATTCCATGCCCCCACCACTCTCTGGGTAAAGAACACACCACTGACATCGCCCCTATACCTTCCACCCTTCACCTTAAATTTATGTCCCCTTGTAACACTCTGTTGCACCCGGGGAAAAAGTTTCTGACTGTCTACTCTATCTATTCCTCTGATCATCTTATAAACCTCTATCAAGTCACCCCTCATCCTTCGCCGTTTCAACGAGAAAAGGCCTAGCACTCTCAACCTATCCTCGTACGACCTATTCTCCATTCCAGGCAACATCCTGGTAAATCTTCTCTGCACCCTCTCCAAAGCTTCCACATCTTTCCTAAAGTGAGGCGACCAGAACTGCACACAGTACTCCAATGTGGCCTAACCAAAGTCCTGTACAGTTGCAACATCACTTCACGACTCTTGAATTCAATCCCTCTGCTAATGAACGCTAATACACCATAGGCCTTCTTACAAGCAAGATCCACCTGAGTGGCAACTTTCAAAGATCTATGAACATAGACCCCAAGATCCCTCTGTTCCTCCACCTCACTAAGAACCCTACCGTTAACCCTGTATTTCGCATTCTTATTTGTCTTTCCAAAATGGACAACCTCACACTTGGCAGGGTTGAACTCCATCTGCCACTCCTCAGCCCAGCTCTGCATCATATCTAAGTCTCTTTGCAGCCGACAACAGCCCTCCTCACTATCCACAACTCCACCAATCTTCGTATCATCTGCAAATTTACTGACCCACCCTTCGACTCCCTCATCCAAGTCATTAATAAAGATTACGAACAGCAGAGGACCCAGAACTGATCCCTGCGGAACTCCACTTGTAACTGGGCTCCAGGCTGAATATTTGCCATCTACCACAACTCTCTGACTTCGACCAGTTAGCCAGTTTTTTATCCAATTGGCCAAATTTCCCTCTATCCCATGCCTCCTGACTTTCCGCATAAGCCTACCGTGGGGAACCTTATCAAATGCCTAAATAAAATCCATGCTGAAAATGTGTTGCTGGAAAAGCGCAGCAGGTCAGGCAGCATCCAGGGAACAGGAGAATCGACGTTTCGGGCATAAGCCCTTCTTCAGGAATGAGGAAAGTTTGTCCAGCAGGCTAAGATAAAAGGTAGGGAGGAGGGACTTGGGGGAGGGGCGTCGGAAATGTGATAGGTGGAAAGAGGTCAAGGTGAGGGTGATAGGTCAGACTGGGGTGGGGGCGGAGAGGTCGGGAAGAAGATTGCAGGTTAGGAAGGCGGTGCTGAATTTGATGGATTTGACTGAGACAAGGTGGGGGGAGGGGAAATGAGGAAACTGGTGAAATCCGAGTTCATCTCTTGTGGTTGGAGGGTTCCTAGGCGGAAGATGAGGCGCTCTTCCTCCAACCGTTATTTTGTTGTGGTCTGGCGATGGAGGAGTCCAAAGACCTGCATATCCTTGGTGGAGTGGGAGGGGGAATTGAAATGTTGAGCCACAGGGTGGTTGGGTTGGTTGGTCCGGGTGTCCCAGAGGTGTTCTCTGAAACGCTCCGCAAGTAGCCGGCCTGTCTCCCCAATATAGAGGAGGCCACATCGGGTGCAGAGGATGCAATAGATGATGTGTGTGGAGGTGCAGGTGAATTTGTGGCGGATATGGAAGTTTCCTTTGGGGCCTTGGAGGGAAGTGAGGGGGGAGGTGTGGGCGCAAGTCTTGCACCTCCTGCGGTTGCAGGGGAAGGTGCCGGGAGTGGAGGTTGGGTTGGTGGGGGGTGTGGATCTGACGAGGGAGTCACAGAGGGAGTGGTCTTTACAGAACGCTGATAGGGGAGGGGAGGGAAATATATCCTTGGTGGTGGGGTCCGTTTGGAGGTGGCGGAAATGACGGCGGATGATACGCTGTACATGGAGATTGGTGGGGTGGTAGGTGAGGACCAGTGGGGTTCTGTCCTGGTGGCGGTTGGAGGGGCGGGGCTCAAGGGCAGAGGAGCGGGAAGTGGAAGAGATGCGGTGGAGGGCATCGTCGACCACGTCGGGGGGGGGGAAATTGCGGTCCTTGAAGAAGGAGGCCATCTGGGTTGTACGTTTTTGGAACTGGTCCTCCTGGGAGCAGATGCGGCGGAGACGAAGGAATTGGGAGAATGGGATGGCGTTTTTACAGGGGGCAGGGTGGGAGGAGGTGTAGTCCAGGTAGCTGTGGGAGTCGGTCAGTTTGTAGTAGATGTCCGTGTTGATTCGGTCGCCTGAGATAGAAATAGAAAGGTCGAGGAAGGGGAGAGAGGAATCTGAGACTGTTCAGGTGAATTTGAGGTCGCGGTGGAAGGTGTTGGTGAAGTGGATGAACTGTTCAACCTCCTCGTGGGAGCACGAGGCGGCGCCGATACAGTCATCGATGTAGTGGAGGAAAAGGTGGGGGGTGGGCCAGTGTAGTTGCGGAAGGTGGACTGTTCCACATATCCTACGAAGAGGCAGGCATAGCTGGGGCCCATGCGGGTGCCCATGGCTACTCCTTTCATTTGGAGGAAGTGGGAGGATTAGAAAGAGAAGTTGTTCAGGGTGAGGACCAGTTCAGTCAGTCGAAGGAGGGTGTCAGTGGAAGGGTACTGGTTGGTACGGCGGGAAAGGAAGAAGCGGAAGGCTTTGAGTCCTTCGTGATGGGGGATGGAGGTGTACAGGGAGTGGATGTCCATGGTGAAGATAAGGCGTTGGGGACCGGGGAAGCGAAAATCATGGAGGAGGTGGAGGGCATGGGTGGTGTCCCGAACGTAGGTGGGGAGTTCTTGGACTAAGGGAGACAGGACCGTGTCGAGGTATGCAGAGATGAGTTCGGTGGGGCAGGAGCAGGCTGAGACAATGGGTCGGCCGGGGCAGTCAGGTTTGTGGATTTTGGGCAGGAGGTAGAAGCGGGAGGTGCGGGGTTGTGGGACTATGAGGTTGGAGGCGGTGGATGGGAGATCCCCCGAGGTGATGAGGTTATGGATGGTCTGGGAGATGATGGTTTGGTGGTGGGGGGTGGGGTCATGGTCAAGGGGGCAGTAGGAGGAGGTATCTGCGAGCTGGATCCCACTCCACCAAGGATATGCAGGTCTTTGGACTCCTCCATCGCCAGACCACAACAACATGACGGTTGGAGGAAGAGCGCCTCATCTTCCGCCTAGGAACCCTCCAACCACAAGGGATGAACTCGGATTTCACCAGTTTCCTCATTTCCCCTCCCCCCACCTTGTCTCAGTCAAATCCCTCGAACTCAGCACCGCCTTCCTAACCTGCAATCTTCTTCCTGACCTCTCCGCCCCCACCCCACTCTGACCTATCACCCTCACCTTGACCTCTTTCCACCTATCACATTTCCAACACCCCTCCCCCAAGTCCCTCCTCCCTACCTTTTATCTTAGCCTGCTGGACACACTTTCCTCATTCCTGAAGAAGGGCTTATGCCCAAAACATCGATTCCTCTGTTCCCTGGATGCTGCCTGACCTGCTGCACTGTTCCAGCAACACATTTTCAGCTCTGATCTCCAGCATCTGCAGACCTCACTTTCTCCTTCCTATCGGAAAGATGTTGTGAAACTTGAAAGGGTTCAGAAAAGATTTACAAGGATGTTGCCAGGGTTGGAGGATTTGAGCTACAGGGAGAAGCTGAACAGGCTGGGGCTTTTTTCCCTGGAGCATCGGAGGCTGAGGGGTGACCTTATAGAGGTTTACAAAATGATGAGGGGCATGGATAGGATAAATAGGCAAACTCTTTTCCCTGGGGTCGGGGAGTCCAGAACTAGAGGGCATAGGTTTAGGGTGAGAGGGGAAAAATATAAAAGAGACCTAAGGGGCAACTTTTTCATGCAGATGGTGGTACATGTATGGAATGAGCTGCCTGAGGAAGTGGTGGAGGCTGGTACAATTGCAACATTTAAGAGGCATTTGGATGGGCATATGAATAGGAAGGGTTTGGAGGGATATGGGCCGGGTGCTGGCAGGTGGGACTAGATTGAGTTGGGATATCTGGTCGGCATGGACGTGTTGGACCGAAGGGTCTGTTTCCATGCTGTACATCTCTATGACTCTATGACTCTATGACTTTCAGGGACAGGCAGAAAGTTGGCATAAGGTATCATAGCAACGCAGAAAGCTAAGCTGGGATTTAATGACCCCATGGGGTTGAGACCACAGATGCAGATGGGGTCAACATGGTCAAATCTGGTTTGATCAACTAACTAACTGGTCAATGTGGCAGTGGTAACATGTCCAATGCCTACAACCCAACCCAGGTGCAATATGACTATCAGCTGGGGAAGTGTCAGATGGCCTGCCGTGGTCATTCCAATTCCCTTCCCCACCTTATCCTCTTCAGACTTCCTTACTTATTTATCTGTGTTCATTTATGGCATGTTGACATCGCTGGCTGACCATTATTTGTTCCCCATCCCTAGTTGTCCTTGAGAAGGTGGTGGTGAGCTGCTTTCTTGAACAGCTACAGTCCACCTGCTGTGGGTTGACCCACAATGCCATTATGAAGGGAATTTCAGGATTTTTACCCAGACATAATGAAGGAACGGCGATAAATTTCCAAGTCAGGGTGGTGAGTGGCATGGTCAGGGTGGTATTTCCCCATATCTGTTGCCCTTGTTTTTCTCCATGCAAGTGGTTGTGGGTTTGAAAGGTGCTGTCCGAGAATCTTTGGTGAATCTCTGCATTGCATCTTGTAGATAGTACACACTGCCTTGACAATTCCAGCATCACTGGACTCTGCCAGCTGATCCTTGCAACACCCCAGACCAATGTTAAGACCAGGCTCCATTGGCATCTCAGCTTCATCTCCTACCCATCGTGATGCTGCATGAACAAATGTGCAATATGGCTGATCCTTAATTGCTCTGAGAAATGGCCTAGCAGGACACTTACTTATATAAAAATCACTGCAATGGACAGTAGTGGTCCAAGAAGGTGGCACACACAACCTTCTCCAAAGCAATTAAGGATGGGCAATAAATGTTGGTCTTGGTCGTGATGTTCGCATATTGTAAGTGCATAATTATTTCAAAAAGCCAGAAGTTGAAAATACTTCCTCTTGATCTTTCAGCAAAAAATGATAAGGTGCAGACTGATCAGTTCATCCAATGAATCAATTCACATTTGCTGTCTCCTCTGCACAAGTGACGCACTTCTGTGCCAGTCCAAACATTTTTGTTTTGTCATAAACTTCTAATCTGAGTTAGTGGCTTTAGAAATGAGTCATATTTCTTGGTTCTCAAAGGGACTTCATTACCCACTGGTGAAAAATGACAGTATTGAACATCGATCAGGACAGCTGAAAGTGACGTTCCAGTAGACTTCCACATGAATATTGTTAAGTTCTTAAACAGGAGATAAAAAGATGGATAAATGGGTACTAATTTCTTGAATTGTTTTAGGGGAAAATCTGTGTCATTATCTCTAATTCCAGTGGAAGGAATTAATTTGAATGTGGCACTGACTGAATTCATGGTCAACTCACTTTTGTTTTGACTCCTGTTCTCATTTTCATCCCTTGACTGAATTGAAAATGAATTATTTGATACTATACTGAGTCAAAGAGATTTTAAAAAGCCACAAACATAATTCTCTGTTACTAACATCCTCCCCTTCCCTATCCCTCCAACCTCCACCTGTCTGTTTAGTTACGTTATCCCAGAGCCAATAAGCTTACAGTTGTTCTTGGTATCTTTGGGTCAGTGAGCAGAAAAATCAACCAGTGTTCCTAGTTTTGATTTCCTATCCATGTGCTTTTGAAAGTATACACTATCCTCATATTTCACAATATTTCCAAATTTTGTTTCATCAGCGAATTTTGAAACTGTGCACCAAGTTCATGAATATGTATCTGAAGAAGCAAAGATCCTTACAGCAACACCAGGGGACCTCCATTGTAAATCTCCAGCCAGTCTAAGAAATAACTACTCACGATTACTCCCTGTCCCATGTCAGTCAAAAAATGTTACTGTATCTTTAATTCCATGACCTTTTATTTGTTCACAGGTCTGTTGTGTGACACTTTATCAAATATCTTTTGGAGTCGGGAGTTGGGCCTCCATTTTGCCAGAGCGGTGAGGAGAGAAGGAGGAGTGAAGCAAGGGCTGCCGGGAAGGTAAGGGCTTCATTTATATTTGGGCATGGCTAAACCCGAGATACTACACGTGTAGTATCTCCTTCCCGCCTCCCCCCTCCCCACCTCCTCTAACCGGAAGAAAAAGACCCTGTAAGGTAAGGCTTTTATTTCTTATTTATTTTTTTCATTTATTTAAGTGCATTGTTTTAGTTCGTTCCTAAGCTTACAATGGCAGGGGACCTCAGACCCATGGCATGTGACTCTTGCTTGATGTGGGAGCTTAGGAACGTGGCTGACGTCCCTGACTCTTACACTTGCAAGAAGTGTGTCCAGCTGCAACTGTTGTTTGACCGCATGATGGCTCTGGAGCTGCGGATGGACTCACTGTGGAGCATCCGTGATGCTGAGGAGGTCATGGATAGCACGTTTAGTGAACTGGTCAAACCACAGGTTAGGATTGCTGAGGGAGACAGTGAATGTGTGACCAAAAGGCAGAAAAAGAGTAGGAAGGCAGTGCAAGTGTCCCCTGCGGTCATCTCCCTCCAAAACAGGTATACTGTTTTGGATACTGTTGGGGGAGCTGGCTCACGAGGGGAGGGCAGCAGTTGTCAAGATCATGGCACTGTGGTGGGCACTGCTGTTCAGAAGGGCGGGAAAAAGACTCATAGGGCCACAGTCATAGGGGATTCTATTGTGAGGGGAGTAGATAGGCAGTTCTGTGGCTGAACATGGGACTCCCGGATGGTATGTTGCCTCCGAGGTGCTGGGATCAAGGATGTCACCGATCGGTTGCAGAGCATTCTAAAAGGGGAGGGAGAACAGCCAGTTGTCTTGGTGCATATAGGCACCAACGATATAAGTAGGAAGCGAGATGAGGTCCTGAAAGAAGAATTCAGGGAGCTAGGAGAGAAGTTAAAGGGGCAGACCTCAAAGGTAGTGATCCTGGGATTACTACCAGTGCTACGTGCTAGCCAATGTAGAAATGAAAAAATAGGCAGGATGAACACGTGGCTTGAGAGATGGTGTAGAAGGGAGGGGTTCAGATTTGTTGGACATTGGGACCGGTTCTGAGGAAGATGGGACTATTACAAAAGGGATGGTCTACATCTGAACCAGACCGGAACCAATGTCCTTGGGGGAGTTTTTGCTACTGCTGTTGGGGAGGTTTTAAACTAATGTGGCAGGGGGCTGGGAACCAGAAGAGAAAACAAGTAGGCAGTGAGGTGGAGACTGGAGACTGCAAGAATTATGAAGATAACATTAATAGGCAGAGGGCAAGTGAGCGCAAAAGTACTGGTGGCCTGAAATGCGTCTACTTTAATGCAAGGAGTATAGTGTGTAAGGCAGATGAACTTGGGGCTTGGATTGGTGCCTGGGAGTATGACATTATTGCCATCACAGAGACTTGGTTGAAGGAAGGGCATGATGATTGGATATAAACGCTTCGGACAGGACAGGGAGGGAAGTAAAAGAGGGGGTGGAGTTGCATTGCTGGTCAGGGACGATATCATGGCTGTGCTAAAGGAGGACACTATGGCAGTCTTGGGTAATGAGGCATTATGGGTGGGGCTGAGAAATAAGAATGGTGCAGTTACATTGTTGGGGCTGTATTACAGACCTCCCAACAGTAAGCGTGAGGTAAAAGAACAAATAGATAAACAGATTATGAATAGATGTAGAGGCAATAGGGGAGTGGTGATGAGAGATTTTAATTTTCCCAACATTGACTGGGATACACTTAGCGTCAGAGGTCTGGATGGAGTAGAATTTGTACGAAGCATCCAGGAGAGTTTTCTAGAGCAGTATGTCAGTAGTCCGACGAGGGAAGGTACCATATTGGACCTGGTACTGGGGAACGAGCCAGGACAGGTGGTAAAAGTTGCGGTGGGGGATTTCTTTGGCAATTTTGTAAGTTTTAGAATACTCATAGATAAAGAAGAGAGTGGTCCTAAGGGAAGAGTACTAAACTGGGTCAAGGCCAAATATATCAAAATTAGGCAGGAGCTGGGAAATGTGGATTGGACACAGCTATTTGAAGGGAAGTCCACATTTAAGATCTGGGAGGCTTTCAAAGATAGGTTACAAATAGTGCAGGATAGGCATTGAAGGCAAAGGATAGGAAGGGCAAGATTCGTGAACCGTGGATGACAGGAGAAATTGTACGACTAGCCAAGAGGAAAAGGGAAGCGTACATAAGGTCTAGGCAGCTAAGAACAGAACGGGCCTTGGAAGAATATTGGAAGAGTCGGACAAGTCTTAAACAAAGCATCAAGCGGGCTAAAAGGTGTCAGAAAATAGCTTTAGCAAGCAGAATTAAGGAAAATCCCAAAGCATTTTATTCTTATATAAGAAGCAAGTGGGTAACTAGAGAAAGGATTGGTCCACTAAAAGATAATGAAGGAAGGCTGTGTGCCGAACCTGAGAGAATGGGTGAGATTCTGAATGATTACTTTGCATCAGTGTTCACTGAGGAGAGGAACATGATGAATCTTGATATTAGAGATAGAAGTTTGATTAGTCTGGATCATGTTGGCATAAGTAGGGAAGATGTGTTGGGTATGCTAGAGGTTATTAAGGTGGACAAATCCCCAGGACTGAATGGGTTCTATCCCAGGTTGCTGAGGGAGGAGAGAGAGGAAATAGCTGGGGCCCTGACAGATATCTTTGTGGCATCCTTAAACACAGGTGAGGTGCTGGAGGACTGGAAGGTTGCTCATGTTGTCCCCCATACAAGAAGGGTAGTAGGGATATTCCGGGTAACTACAGACCAGTGAGCCTGACGTCAGTGGTGGGGAAGTGGCTGGAGAGGGTACTGAGAGATAGGGTCTATTTATATTTTAAAAAGAATGAGCTTATCAGTGATAGACAACATGGTTTTGTGCGGGGGAGATCGTGCCTTACCAACTTAATGGAGTTCTTCGAGGAAGTGACCAAGTTGTTAGATGAAGGAAGGGCTGTTGATGTCATATATATGGACTTTAGTAAGGCGTTTGATAAGGTTCCCCATTGTAGACTAATGGAGAAAGTGAAGTCACATGGTGTGCAGGGTGCTCTAGCAAGGTGCATAAAGAACTGGTTGAGCAACAGGAGACAGAGAGTAGTAGTTGAACGGAGTTTCTTGAAATTGAGAAAGGTGACCAGTGGTGTTCCACATGGGTCAGTGTTGTGGCCACTGTTGTTTGTAATATACATAAATGATCTAGAAGAGGGCACTGTTGGTATGATCAGCAAGTTTGCAGATGACACAAAGATTGGTGGAGTAGCAGAAAGCATAAGGGACTGTTAGAGAATACAGGAGGATATAGGTAGACTGGAGAGTTGGGCGAAAAAATGGCAGATGGCTTTCAATCCAGACAAATGTGAGGTGATGCATTTAGGCAAGTCTAGTTCTAGAGTGAATTATACAATGAATGGAAGAGCCTTGGGAAAAATTGGTGGGCAGAGAGGTCTGGGAGTGCAGGTCCATTGTACCCTGAAGGTTGCTGCACAGGTGGATAGAGTGGTCAAGAAGGCATATAGTATGCTTGCCTTCATTGGACGGGGTATAAGAGCTGGCAAGTTATGTTAAAATTGTACAAGACATTGGTTCGGCCACATTTAGAATACTGTGTACAGTTCTGTTGCCACATTACCAAAAGGATGTGGATGCTTTGGAGAGGGTGCAGAGAAAGTTTATGAGGATGTTGCCTGGTATGGAAGGTGCTAGTTATGAAGAGAGGTTGAGTAGGTTAGGTTCATTTTCACTAGAAAAAAGGAGATTGAGGGGGGACCTGATTGAGGTTTACAAAATCATGAAGGGTTTGGACAGGGTGAATAGAAATAAGCTTTTTCCCAGGGTGAAGGATTCAATAACAAGAGGTCATGCTTTCAAGGTGAGAGGTGGAAATGTTAAGGGGAATACACGCGGCAAGTACTTCACACAGAGAGTGGTGGGCGTTTGGAACGTGTTGCCAGCAGAGGTGGTAGAGGCAGGCACGGTAGATTCATTTAAGATGCGTCTGGATAGAAGCATGAGTAGGTGGGGAGCAGAGGGATACAAATGCTTAGGAATTGACCAACAGGTTTAGACAGTAGATTTGGATCGGCTCAGGCTTAGAGGACCGAAGGGCCTGATCCTGGGCTGTAAATTTTCTTTGTTCTTTGTTCATACATTAGATTCCCTACAGTGTGGAAACAGGCCCTTTGGCCCAACCATTCCATACCGACCCTTTGCAGAGTAACCCACCCAAACCCCTTTTCCTCTGACTAATGCACCTAACACTATGGGCAATTTAGCATGGCCAACTCACCTGACCTGCACATCTTTGGACCGAGGGAGGAAACCGGAACACCCGGAGGAAACCCACACAGACACGGGGAAAATGTGCAAATTCCACACAAACAGTCACCCAAGGCTGGAATCGAACCTGGGACCCTGGTGCTGTGAGGCAGCAGTGCTAACCACTGAGCTACCGTGCCACCCCTTCCATGGGCACTATATCAATACCATTATCCTCATCAAAAAATCTATCAAATTCGTCAAACATAATTTGCCCTCAAGAAATCCATGCCAGCTCTCCTTAATTCACCCAGTATTACCTAAGTGAAGAATAATTTTTATCTGTTATCTCTCCCCACCATTGATGTTAAACTGACCTGCAGTTACTCAGCTATCTTTACAGACATTTTTGATCAAGGCTGTAACTTTGCATTCCAACCGTCATTTGACACCATTCCTGATGCTCAGGAGGACTAGAGAATTATGGCCAGTCCTCCACAATATCCAAAGTCACAATGGGAGCAACGTGAGCCTGTATGGCAACAAACTGAGATTTCATGACCTCTGCCTGAGCTGATATTGAACGGCTGCTGCTTGTGCTGCAATGAAAACTGAGATATTAGCCATCAAATCCTACATCACATTTGGTTCTGTAAATTCCATCACTTTCATGCTGAACAGAAAGAACATCAAGAACTGTTAATACCTTCTGCCAAATCATGCAATCCCACTTAATGTCGCCCTCCAATAGTTGCACAGTGTCAGGATCTGAGATACGTGCTGCATCTGTGAAAATCAAGCCATGTCTTTATCATTGGTGCATTGTACCTCTTGGACTTCATGTTACCACACCAGCGAAAGGGAGTTCTAGAGTATCGGAAAAGAGATTAAATGAAGGTACAGTAGGAATGTGAGACAATGGATCAGCTAGGAATATATTGTTATCCTCTGTTTCAGCTCCACTGCTGGCCATAGGTTCGGTTGTGACTGTATGAATAATTATCCCCACTGTCCACTTTGTGGGTGACCCTTACCCGCCAGGTGCTGCCACCTGTAGCATTATTTATTCATTCACAAGATGTGGGCATCACTGGTCAGCATTTATTGCCAGTCCCAAATTGCCCAGAGGATGGTATTACTATGGGTCTGGAGACCAGGTAAGGATGGCAGTTTCTTTCCCAAAAAGACACCAGGGAACCAGATGGGTTTTTTTCTGACAATTGGCAATGGGTTCATGATCACCGATATACTCTTATGTCTGGAGTATATGATATGCTCCAGATATTTTATTGAATTAAAATTCCACCATCTACCATGGCAGGGTTCGAACCCAGGTCCATTACCTGGATCTCTGAATTAATCATCCAATAATAATACACTCAGTTATCACCTCCCCTAATGTGTCACCATTGTTATGGACCAGACCAGAACCCCCCAAAACATAGTAAGGAGATAGCCTAGACATTAACTTCCATTTTTTTATTTAAAGGCAAGTATAAAGCACTGTGTTCCACATGTAATTTGATTGGTCCACAACTAGGCTTTAATCAAAACACGCTTTATTTTTAGAACACAGTTAAAATACAAACGAAAAGAAGAACTGGGGTAATTTTAACTCTATTGAAATACTTAACAAGATCATGTTTTATTTAACCACTGGTCATCAACTGTTCCAATATAGGCAGCACCCCACAAACACACCCTTTGGCAAAATGCAATTCAGCAAAGCAGTTTTGGTTCTTACTTGCTGTCTCCATCCAATCCAGAAAAAGGAAACCATTTGACCCTGTTGTTTTTTTAAGAGGAAGCCTCTAGTCTAAGATGCCAGCGGGCCTTCAACTAACTGAAAGCAAAACTCAACACCTTCCTGGGTCTGTGTGAGCCCTGACCCTGTCCACTCATGAATCTATAGTATGATTTATAAACAAAACATGCAGGGAGAACTCAAAAGCATGTTTGAAGCTGACATTTCCGTACCTTTGTCTTTGGATGCTGTCTGAACTGCTGTGCTTTTCCAGCATCACTCTAATCTAGAATCTGGTTTCCAGCATCTGCAGTCATTGTTTTTACCTATTCCAGTACCTTTGTGGCAAGCTCCTCCAGTAGGAGAAACAACACAGATTTAAATCTCTTCAAGGCACAGTACAGTCATACCTATCCTGCCAACAAGAAGAAAGTGCATCAGGGGTGTATATTGGCGGCATGCCTGTCATAGTGACATTTGGGAGATGTGTGTGTGATGATTCCCATATAGTTAGATATGTGAAGGTGAGATGAAGCCATGAGTAATAGGATGATTCTTGCCAGATAATGATAGTATATGGTTGAAGGGGGCAATGGTAAATGGAGCAGTGTATGAGGTTGGGATTCCATAAGACAGCAAGACATAGCAGCAGAAACAGGCCATTCAGCCCACTGAGTCTGCTCCAGTATTCAATGAGATCATGGCTGATCTAATAATCCTCAACTACACTTTCTTGCCTCTTCCCAATTTGCTTTGATTCCCTCACTGATTAAAAATATGCCTATCTCAGCCTTGAATATATTTCCTATCCCAGCCTCAACAGCCCTCTGGGGCAAACAGCTCCATAGATTAACAACCCTCTAAGAAAATAAGTTCTTCCTCAGCTCTGTTTTAAATGAGCAACCCCTTATTCTGAGATTATGCCCTCTGGCCTAGACTCTCCAATAAGGCGAGAGAAATTATCTTCATCAACCCTGTCAAATTCGCTAAGAATTTTGATGGTTCAAAAAGGTTACTTTTCTCATTCTTCTGTGATTGCAATGATTGCAAACCCAATGAGTGCAGACCCAATCTCCCCAACCCCATTCTCTCCAATCCTGAACCAGTTTAGTGAATCTTCTTCAGACTGCCTAGCTCATGCCGAAGGATATGGCCTTCCAAGATACCTTCACTGACCTTGACACTTAAGTGAAGCTATTGAACTTCTTGCAACATTGCATCAAACTCACCAGATCTGGACTGCTGCTACTGGCAGTGATGGCTATTGGCTCTGACTGCCTTCCCAGTGTTTGTCTGGAGCTCCTCCAGGCCCCCTGTGGGGACAGAATATTTCTCCTCCCATCCATCTTGAGAACCTTCAAGCATGTTCTCTCTCTTGTTGCACCACATTCACTTTTCTTGCGGTCAAGATTTCTAGTATCTGACAGGGTTAATGATGTTTCCCCTCAAGCAGGAGTCTAGGGCCAGAGGGCATAGTCTCAGAATAAAGCGGCACCAATTTAAGACCGAGATGAGGAGGAATTTCATCTTTCAGAGATCTGTGAATCTTTGGATTTCATTATTACAGAGAGCCATGGGGGCAGAGTCCTTGTGTACTTTTAGGGCTGAGAAAGATAAATTCTAAATCAGCAGAGAAATCAACGGTTATGCGGGAAGAGCGGGAAAATGGGTGTGAGTAAGGTTGGATCCGTCATGATCCTTTTAAGTGGTAGGGCAGAATTAAGGGGCCAAATGGCCTACTCTTATTCCTAATTCTTTTGGTGTTATTGTCTGACGCTTCGGCCAGAATGCACATCCTCTTTAAAAAATGTAGGCTAAGTTGAAGTGGTGCATGCCTCACATGAACCTGTGCCCCTGCTGAGGAATGCAACCACTCAATAACACATTTAGGTCTGCCTTGTGTGCTACTATCATTTAAATTAGCAATTGTAACACAAAGTTTGCAACACAATGAATGGGCGCATGTTATTGAGCGGTGATCCTAGCACGTCTTATCCAACCATGCCCCCATTGAGTTCACATTGTGTTAAGTGTTCACAGCCTCAATTGTTATAATAGATAACCCCAAAAAGCGCACTTTACATTCTGCAGCTCAATAAATGACAACAGAAACCACACTTTATCGTTCAATATTCCATAATGCTTTACATTCTGAGTTATATGGCTTAGGACAGTCCCACTCCTTTCTTGTCTTAACCAGTAAAAGGGCAAAATGTGACACTGGAGAAATGAAACATTCTCTTTTTTTTCTATTTTATTCTGATCGTGAGAATCTTTTGCTTGTGCACAAGATTACTTAAGGGACTGTTACACAGACTTGCATGTCAGCATACCCACAGACCTAACCTCAAAACTGTCTGCAGTTAATAACGGTTTCCAAGCTACACATGCCTGCCTTCCATATGTTTCACAATCCCACGTTTGGAAGCCAAACACTGACATTCCCTGGACCTGCGGCAGGACAGTAGATCTATTTTGGTTTCTTACTCAGATGATTTGTCAAACATAAAACGTTTCAGCTTTCTTAACCACAATTTCCTGGATGAGGTGTAACGGTTATTACAGATTCATGAAGGAAACCGTTGCGACTTAAAAAGGGAGGAATTTATATAAAACTTGAACTGACTGCAACAAAATACAATAACATATCAAATATATCGTAAGATATAGTGTAACATATTGTAAGGTTTTGTTATAATATGCATAGTATGGTACATGTTAAAATAAATAGCAGTTGTGCAAAAACACAGGAGATTACTGTTTTGTATAAAGTATTACGCATTGAAATTTAAAGGGATGAAAAAGTTGTGCCTTTGTACAAATACTCTGAACTTTCTGGATAAAATGAGGTAAAACACTTGGAAAATTTACTTGCTCCGTGGGTGATCGCTCTTGGCATGCTTGGCAGAGTGAGGGTCCATTCTGAATAAGCACGGTGTGGCTGAGCACTGTTGGATGTCACTCCAGCTGCATTACTAGGCAGCAATCTAATTTATTAAGAGCAGAAAAGTGTGCAGGCTTCCAACTTGCTGCCTACTGATATCATGCAATTGCATGATTTCCTTTTAAAACTGGACATTCCTTCCATTTGCTCCAACCTTTGCCTGGACCCCTGGCATCACTACCCTCATACTTTATGTCACTGGTCTTTGACCTCTCTCTTTCATCACTGGGAAAGTGCATTGGGATGCATTAAATTTTCACAGGCTCTGAGGCAGATTTAAGATTGGATAGTGGGTGGACAGGCTGGAGGATGAGATTGTGGTGTGGGGATGAAGGGCAAGGGAAAGTAAATTCTGGCCAAAAAGAATTCAGGTGTTTGTGCCCCAAGCATATTTTCAAAGTTAGCAAATTAAGCCCAATATCTGATGTACATAACGGATCTCATATTATTTTACTTGCATTGCAATGTGTATATATACTGTACTGCATACAATTTGAAGTAGGTAACAATCTAGAATATAGGCAAAAGTGAGGGCTGCAGATGCTGGAAACCAGAGTTTAGATCAGAGTGGTGCTGGAAAAGCACAGCAGTTCAGGCTGGGGTGGGGGGGTGTTGGGGAGAAAGTAGCAAAGAGTGCAATATGTGAATGGGGGTGGGGATGGAGGTGATAGGTCAGAGAGGAGGGTGGAGTGGATAGTTGGGAAGGGAGATTGGCAGGTAGGACAGGCCATGAGGACAGTGCTGAGCTGGAAGGTTGGAACTGGGATAACATGGGGGGAGGGGAAATGAGGAAAATGATGAAGTCCATATTGATGCCCTGTGGTTGAAGTGTTCCGAGGCAGAAGATGAGGCGTTCTTCCTCCAGGCGTCGGATAGTGAGGGAGTGGTGGGGGAGGAGGCCAGGAACTGCATATCCTTGGCAGAGTGGGAGGGGGAGCTGAAATGTTGGGCCATGGGGTGGTGGGGCTACTTGGTGCGGGTATCCCGGAGATGTTCTCTGAAGCGCTCTGCGAGGAGGTGTCCAGTCTCCCCAATGTAGAGGAAACAGCATCGGGAGCAACGGATACAATAAATGACATTGGTGGATGTGCAGGTGAAACTTTGATGGATGTGGAAGACTCCTTTGGGGTCTTGGACGGTGGTGAGGGAGGAGGTGTGGGCGCAGGTTTTGCAATTCCTGTGGTGGCAGGGGAAGGTGCCAGGACGGGAGGGTGGTTTGTTGGGGGATGTGGACCTGACCAGGTAGTCACGGAGGGAACAGTCTTAGCGGAAAGCGGAAAGGGGTGGGGAGGGAAATATATCCCTGGTGGTGATCTGTTTGGAGGTGGCAGAAATGTCGACAGATGATGCGGTTACTGCAAAGGTTGGTAGGGTGGAAAGTGAGGACCAGGGGGGTTCTGTCCTTGTTACAGTTGGAAGGGTGGGGTTTGAGGGCGGAGGTGCAGGATGTGGATGAGATGCGTTGGAGGGCATCTTCAACCACATGAGAAGGGAAATTGCAATCTCTAAAGAAGGAAGCCATCTGGTGTGTTCTGTGGTGGAACTGGTCCTCCTGGGAGCAGATACGGTGGAGGCAGAGGAATTGGGAATACCGGATGGCATTTTTGCAGGAGGTAGGGTGGGAAGAGGTGTAATCCAGGTAGCTGTGGGAGTCGGTGGGTTTGTAAAAAGTATCAGTGTCAAGTTGGTCGTCATTAATTGAGATGGAGAGGTCCAGGAAGGGGAGGGAGGTGTCAGAGATGGTCCAGGTAAATTTAAGGTCAGGGTGGAATGTGTTGGTGAAGTTGATGAACTGCTCAACTTCCTCGTGGGAGCACAAGGTGGTGCCGATGCAGTCATCAATGTAGTGGAGGAAGAGGTGGGGACTGTTCTACATCACCGACAAAGAGACAGGCATAGCTGGGGCCCATATGGGTGCCCATAGCTACCCCTTTGGTCTGGAGGAAGTGGGAGGATTTGAAGGAGAAATTGTTGAGGGTGAGGACCAGTTCAGCCAAACGAATGGGAGTGTCAGTGGAAGGGTACTGTTGGGGACGTCGGGAGACCTGGTCATGGCAGATGGAGGTGTAGAGGGATTGGATGTCCATGGTGAAGATGATGCGTTGGGGGATGGGGAAACGGAAGTCTTGGAGGAGGTGGAGGGTGTGGGTGGAGTCAACGTATGTGGGGAGTTCCTGGACTAGGGGGGATAGGACAGTATCGAGGTAGGTAGAGATGAGTTCAGTGGGTCAGGAGCATGCTGAGACAATGAGTCGGCCAGGGTGGTCAAGCTTGTGGATCTTGGGAAGGAGGTAGAACCGGGCAGTGCGGGGTTCCCAGACTATGAGGTTGGAAGCTGTGAGTGTGAGATCTCCTGAGGTGATGAGGTTCTATATGGTTTGGGAGATGATGATTTGGTGATGGGGGCTGGGGCCATGGTTGAGGGGGCTGTAGGAGGAGGTGTCTTCGAGTTGCCGTCTGACTTCAGCGGTATAGAGGTCAGTGTGCCAGTCTACCACTGCACCCCTTTTATCTGCTGGTTTGATGGCGAGGTTGGGATTGGAGCAGAGGAAGTGGAGGGCTGCGCGTTGTGAGCATGAGAGGTTGGAGTGGGGGAGGGGGATAGACAGGTTGAGGCGGTTAAAGTCTTGGCAGCAGTTGGAAATGAAGAGGTCGAGAGCGGGTAATAGGCCAGCTTGGGGTGTGCAGGTGGATGGAGCGTGTTGAAGGCAAGTGATGGGATCCTCAGAAGGTGGGCAGGAGTCCTCATTTTAAAAGTAAGCTCGGAGGCGGAGGCGGTGGAAGAAGTGTTCAACGTCACAATGTGTATTAAATTCATTGATGTGTGGACAGAGGGGGATAAAGGTAAGGCCTTTGCTGAGGACTGATTGTTCATCCTCAGTGCGGGAAGGTCTGGGGGGATGGTGGAAACTCGGCAGGGCTGGGAGCTAGGACCTGGTGTAGGTGTGGAGCTGGGAGTGGGGGCGGAACCTGTAACTGGAGTGGAAGTGGTGGTAGGGGGAATGGGGGTGGAGTCATGAGCAGGGGTGGTGTTCCCTTCAGGGTTCTGGGGGGGCGGGGATGGTGACAGTGGGATCTGTGGGGGGCGTGTCAGCAGAATGCAGGTGAGTGGCGTGTGACGTCAGCGATGACGTGGTGGGGTCGGAACAGTTATCACGTATGGTGCATGAGGAATCATGAGGGGAAGTGGCTGTGGAAGTGGCTATGATGGGGTTGGAAGTGATGTCATCAATCGCCGTGGTGATGGTAGCTGTACCAGCCACATGCCCCCCCCCCCCCCCCCCCCCCCCCATTTATCTCTCCACCCTGGAGGCTTCCTGCCTCTATTCCTGATGAAAGGCTTTTGCCCGAAACGTCAATTTTCCTGCTCCTCGGTTGCTACCTGACTTGTTGTGCTTTTCCAGCACCACTCTGATCTAAACAATCTAGAATATGTGGACTGAAATATTCCAGAAGATGTGTTACTTCATTCTTTCCTGGATGTGAGTGTCACTGGCAGGACTAGCATTTGTTGCTCATACTGAATTGCCCTAGAACCACTTTCTTGAACTACTACCATCCATGCGCTTTCAGGGAGGGAGTTCTATCTTTATGATGCAGCAAGAGTGAAAGACCAGTGAGCTAGTTCCAAGTCAGGATTTAAATTTTTTTTTAAAAATTAGACTCACTACGGTATGGAAACAGGCCCTTTGGTCCAACAAGTCCACACTGGCCCTCTGAAGAGTAACCCACCCAGACCTATTTCCTTACCCTATATTTACCCCTGACTAATGCACCTAACACTATGGGCAATTCAGCATGGCCAATTCACCTGACCAGCACATTGTTGGACTGTGGGAGGAAACTGGAGCACCTGGAGGAAAGCCACGCAGACATGGGGAGAACGTGCAAATTCCATACAGGATGATGTGTGGCTTGGAGCTGAATGTGCAGAGAGATGGTGTTCTCATGTAACTGCTGCCCTTGTCATATTCTCTATTTGATAGAATATTTCCATTATTATGGCAGTGGTTGGGAAAGCTAATAGGTCTGGATATTAATGCCCTGCCTGCAGTGATTGGGAGACAGTCAGGCAGGGGATGATGGTAAGTGGTTAACAAGTATAATACTAAGTAGCTGAGTCTTACTCATTTGGGGTCATGTTTGGCTCAACATCATGGCTGAAGGGCCTGTTCCTGTGCTGTACAGTTCTATGTTCTACCCGCGTAACCCTTTTAAGGTGGTTTATATTAGCATATTTATACTACCAAATTATACTTATGACAAATGTATGTGAATAGATGTTACTTCTATTAAGACAGCACATTCATCATTTACAAAGCTGGACAGGGCATGCATCATTCATTGGACAACATGATTTCCAAGAGTTTGAAATAGAAATACCAAAGTCAGCAACAGAACATTACATCAACACAATTTCCAGCCTAAACAGAGAGACATTAGTTTTATGAATATTCTATGATGCCTATCGACGTATTGGATGAATCATTGTCCAGACTGTAAAATACTATTATAGTGGAAAAGTGCATGGAATTAAAATTGTTTCAGTTATCATCACTTAGGTTCCTGGAAGACCAGATTTCTTCTGTTTCTTTTCAGCAGCTTTGGTGGGTGTCCTCACTGAGGTAGGAATTGCTGAGAGTTGCAAATCACACCAATTAATAATCATGGCACAGGTGGATAAAGAGAATGCAACAGCAGTCCCATCGGAGGGGAAGAAGGAGAAATAATGGAGGAAACAAAATTGCAGGAAGAAGATTGGGTGCAGGGAGCACTGAGTTAATTCCTAGCTCAAAGTTCTGACACTAAAGGAACATTACTGAGACATTTTGAGGGTGTTATTTAAATGCAGATTACATACGAACAACAAAAACGAGAAGGCCATTCTGCCCCTCTGGTCTGCACTATCATTTAATACGCTCTTAGCTAAATTGATTGTAACCATAAATCCACATTCCTTTCTAATCCCCGGCGATATTTCACCCCCTTCCTTACCAAGAATCTATTCTCCTCTGCCTTAAAATATTAAAGTTAAAAATCACACACCAGGTTATACGCCAACAAGTTAATTTGGGAAGTACTAGCTTTTGTAGCTACCTGATGAAGGAGCAGTGCTCCAAAAGCTCATATGTCCAAATAAACCTATTGGATCATAACCTGGTGTTTGTGAGATCTTTAACTTTGTCCATCCCTGTCCAAAACTGACATTTCTATATCATGGTTAAAATATTAAAAGATTATACTTTCATCACCTTTCTGGTACGTGGGTTCAAAAGATTCACATAATCTCTAAGAGAAGAAACTTGCTGCATCTGTAACTTCTGTGACTTGTTTTTAAAATAAAAACGTAAGAAGCAGGAACAACAGTGGACTTGATCATCTTTTTGAGTCTGTTCTGCCATTTAGTAAGATCAAGGCTGATTTGATATGACCTAACCTCCAATTTGCTACCTGCCCTTCAGAACTCATGACTCCCTTGTAGATCTGAAATCTGTCTAATTCAGCCTTCAACATATTCCGTGGTGCAGCCCAATATCCAGGTGGGGAATTCTTTCTTTGGAGAGAAGAAATTCCTCTTCATCTCCAATTTAAATTGGAAACCCTTGTTTACCAAAATGACACTTTTAGAGCCCATCATGAGGAAAACATATTGTCAGTAGCTAGCCTCTATAAATATTATAAGTGAGTCAATTCTCCCCATAATTTCCTCAGTCTCTTTGCAACTTTTGCCAAATATTGTTTTTGAAATGCAGTAAGAGCAAAGAGCTTGCTGTTGACAAATATGAAGCAACTAATTGGATCTTACATCCTTCTGCAACAGACAGAACAAAGGACTCCATGCAATGCAGAACTTCTAGCAAACAGGAAGGATCATCCTTCAGACTGGTTTACCTTACACTCTGCTGATCTTATCGGTCACACAGCACTACAGCACTTATGTTGCAACATTTATCTTGCAGAATAAGAAATGACTTATGAATTAAAATTGTAAAGGTTGCGTGAAAATATTTGGTGTGTTTTAGTTTTAGTGCTATCATACGTTTCATTATCTCAAGTTGAAAAGCAACAGTTCTGAGCTTGGTCACAGTCTCTCTCTTTTATCATTAGTTCCAGTTAATTGTAAAGTGATTGACAGTCTCTATCTTATTCTCTTGAACTAGATATGAACTCAGACCTCCAATGATTAGAAAGTACTGACTTACAGTACCATGTGGAGCCTCCAATTTTGAATCAAATAACTGAAGGCTAGTTTGGTCTTCACCATAATCTGGTTTCAATCAACTATAGACAGCAACTGCTGTGCAAGAACCTGACATGCATTTAGTGGTAGCAGAATCAGACATGGCAAACAGAGCAGGAAGGTTTCTTTCATCCTTACTGGGGCAGAAAGCACTAATACAGGCACCAATAACCACAGGCTCACTTTTGGTTTTTTGCTATCTACCACTGTGACGTCAATCAGATCAAATCTTGCAATCTCACAGATAAAGGAGGAAGAGCTTCAAGCTGTTACAGCTTGGTGATTGAAACCTGGTGATACCACCTCCTTCTGCTTAAAAGTACAAATGTAAGAGACCGGTGAAACTTGTAATTGCAAATCTACATTCCTTTTAGATTTGAAAATTACTTTTGTTAGGAGATAACTTTCCACTGTATATCTTTATTTTCTGACTTCCATTTGCTTCAGGCTGTACTCTAACTTTAAGCAAAAAAGATCTCAGGTCCAGGTTATTTTGCCTCAGCTGTGCATCACCTGTTTAACTCCAGCCTAGAACAAATGGGAACAGGCTATGGAGTGACCACCAACAGGAAAATGTGGGAATAGGAACAGCTGCCTGTAATCTTCCAGGTAAATTGTTAGGCATGGGCCTGAAAGGGTTAATACTTGATTGACTGCAATAGGCACTACCCACTGTGATTATGTCATGTAGACTTGGTGAGAGAGTAAAGTAGGATCTCATAAGAGATACATCTAAGACCAGGTTCTCAGTCTTTTGTTCTAATTTAGAGCTATGCTTGTAACCTGTAAATATGTGCAGAGAAAGATTAAACTTCACCTTGTTTACTCCATAAGACTATTTTCATTAGACTAGAAGGTGGCTACCTTCACACACACACACTAGACCACATAAACCCCTAAAGAACCCATGCCCTTAGAAGATCTGGATGGCTGTACACACAACATAAATGTAATTGTCAATCCTTGTCCAATAGTGAAACCTTCTCGACTGCATGAAATATGTCTTCCCCCTTCGACTTGGCAGGAAAACCACAGTAGCTTCCATGTGAGGCCCCAATTAAAATGGTCTTGGGGACCCAATTGACATTATCAACCCCCAATTAACATTATCACATTAGAAGGGTCTTTTTGGGACTATGGTGATGGTGTGGTAGTGTCCTGGCTGCTAAGCTGATAGTTCCCTGGTTGAAGTCCCACTTGCTCCAGAAGTGTGTAATGTCTTGAAAAGGTTGATTAGAAACTATTTAGAAGTGTCTCTTGTGGAACATTGGAAGTGTCCCTACCTTTGAGGCCTGGGTTCAACCCTGTTTCAGAGGTGTGTCATAACTATGCGACACATATTAATTCGGAAATTATCCTTCATGTGCTAGATTTGCAAACTTTGGAGCCAGCTCCACATGTGTGTTGTAACATGCCTGAAGAAGTTGGTTAAAATATCTAGACTCCCAAACCAACTGCACTGATGCCCATCACCTTTTCTCCAAAACCAATAGCAGTAAAGTCAGAGAATGATGGGGGTGGAGTGGAAAATACAGCCACCCCATTTTAATTGCTAGTGTATTCTATTCTCATCCAATGTGAACATCCAACCCCCACTCGAGGGCTTAATTAACAAAAAGGCTTTGTAACTCCAAACATGGACAGCCTGGTGGTCTAGTTCGACACATAATCCATAAAAATCAATGCCTACTTATGGTGGCTTCCTCAAGGCTTTTGTTTCATGCCAATTAACTGCATGGTGTTTACTTTGAAAGGCAAGAGAAACTAGAAATGGGGTTCCTGAGATATTTTCTTCATCCTTGGCGAATGACACATGCTAAAAACCAACTTATTGGAGTCAGAGTGACCAACTGCATGATTGTTGAGTGTACACTTGAGAATTGGGAACATCATCTCACATGCTAAAATATATTTGGAGTGCATGACAGGGCAACATTCACAAACTCCAAGATCAGTACTGTTTGTTCTATACTCTTTGATGTTGCTGTAGAAAGAGCCCATATCATTGAGAAAGAAGAAGACAATTCAGAAACAACTCCAGATAATTAGGATATAACTTCTTAAATGCCAAACAGTTAGAAAGACTGCTGCATCGTACACTCAAACAAGATAAATTTAACTGATTGCCTGAAATAGCCTTTAAAGAATTCAGTTCAAATTCATGAAATGAAGTGAGCAAACCTCATTAGTAATAAGATATTTTGCATTTTCTCTATTACCATCAACTCTTGGAACTTCTACCTCATTCTAAAAAGTCAGACAATTCGCAGAAAAAAATACCTCTTCAGCTAATTATGCCCATTTTACAGGCTGTGCATATGTATGCTGATGCTATTTGTGAGTGAGTTGCAGTTTACTAATGGATCTTGGTTGCACATTAGTCAATTGGTTCAGGTTGACAAAAACTAGAGAGATCAACAAAATGTTGCCTTGAAGAAGCAACTTCAAGGAAGGATTTCACTGCAATATACTGCACGAGGAGAGTCACCCTTGGATTGGGACAGTGATGTTATTGAAATTGAAATAACTCTTGTTTTCAACATGATGGTGTGGACCTTGACCTTCAGGAACCATTTAGCTTCATAACCGTGTACTACACTCCCTATGTTATCACTGCCCAGTGAAGGTGCTTCTTCAAATGATGTCAATGGCACATAGTTCCAGGGATCTTACTCCATATCCTCCCCGGTTTGCCCTTTGCCCACTACCTTATTCTACAAACTGGTAAGTGCTTCTAGTTTAAGTAGTGCAGACTTTCATACACAGCTATGTAGGCCATTATGTCTGAATGACTGAACAAGTAGGCATCATTGGCTGGCATAGAAGAATTTCCTGTCTGAAATTTAAGATTTTTGGGTGTCTGTAGTTTGATTTATGCAGTTGCAGTTTGTCTATGGTGTGCATCTGGTGGCCTCTTTACCGTGGCTCTACCCCACAAGATAAGCCTCTATCAATGATTCTAATGATTCAGCACAAAATGATTTATACTTTCTAGCCTGGTGACGTGGAGCAGGTGTTCCTCATGCTAAACTGTACTTGAGATTTACTTGAGTTGCTTTCTTGAGGTCAGCCATCTGTTTCCTCCTATCAGACCAAGTTCACTTTGTTCGGCAGATTGTGTTCACTCTGCTTTTTTTTCCAATCCTACATGGATAAACGCTCCTGGGGAGGAGGCCTTCCGACAAACCTGATCTCCTGTTTCTCACATTTTTGTTGAATCAGGTTTCCTGTGTTTGTTCTTTCTCTTGTGAATTTTGGACGCTTGGATTTTGTGTCGGTGTCACAGAATAAACAGCAGATGCAATCATCCCTGCACAAGTTTAAATGCCTATTTGAAAGCACATAATAGCTGATCAGTGTTCTCATGATTTCTTGCACTTCATTGGTGGGGTTATTGTACTTGTGTTTAGAACTGGCCTTCTTATACAGCCACTAAAAAACAAAGTAACCTACAGTTAGAACCTGAGCAGAAATAAAAGTAATAGTTAGGCCTTGTTTTCTGCATCTTATGCACTAGGAAGCTTATATAACTAATATTTGTTTTTTAATGAGAATTTACAGGTCCAATATTGATTTGCATTGCCTTGAGATAATTCTTCATATATTATAACAGACTTTGATTTGAGGTAACCACTTTAGAAGATTTGCGATTACTTCTTAAAATTAGTTTTAATTAAGATGTGACACAGTGTATGTATGTTAGATTCCCTACAGTATAGAAACAGGCCATTTGGCCCAACAAGTCCACACCAACCCTCCAAAGAGTAATCCACTCAGACCCATTCCCCTACCCTATATTTACCCCTAACTATGGGAAATGTAGCATGGCCAATTCACCTGACCTGCACATCTTTGGATTGTAGGAGGAAACCCACACAGACTTGGAGAGAACGTGTAAATTCCACACAGACAGTCGCCCAAGGTGGGAATTGAACCCAGATCCCTGGTGCTGTGAGACAGCAGTGCTAACCACTGAACCACCATGCTGCCCTAATGAGACATATCAGCACAACCTGTCACTCGCACCAGTTCGACAGGTTGCAGCTGGAATGAAAATCAAACATTTGTCCTCCCTTTCTGAACTAAGATTTTTGTACCTCACCTGCCCCATTCCCCTCTTCCTAAGAACTTCCTTCTCAAAATTTAAGACACTAGGCTGATCTTGCAACCAAGATCTTCCGTGTATGGAATGTTTGGAAATAGCTTTGAGTTCTCCAGTGTTTGGCTAATAATGTTCTGCAAGGTTGTCAATGGACACAATCTATTATTCCGCTCCAGAAGTTATCTTCAAGAATGGAACAGCATGTGTCACCAACTTAAAAGCAGTGGGAAGCTGCCTGCAATCGACTGTTCTGTTTCCTTCATGTTCTCAAATGGTGTGTCTGTAGGAATCATTCTAACTGGTGTGATTATATTAATGTTAACATTAATGTTAATTAGCATTGTGAATTGTATGAGCAGGAGCAAGATTTTATACTTCCCACAGAGAAGGGAATACAACGTGGTGTGATGCTTTGCTAATTTCCCATCAGTACCTGAGCCAACCCAAATTTCATGCATGACATGATGGCATAGATTAGATTACTTACAGTGTGGAAACGGGCCCTTCAGCCCAACAAGTCCACACCAACCCTCCGAAGAGCAATCCACCCAGACCCATTCCCAAACATTTACCCCTTCACCTGACACTACGGGCAATTTAGCATGGCCAATTCACCTAACCTGCACATCTTTGGGCTGCGAGAGGAAACCGGAGCACCCGAAGGAAACCCACGCAGACATGGCAAGAATGTGCAAACTCCACATAGACAGTTGCCCGAGGCGGTAATTGAACCCAGGTCTCTGGCGCTGTGAGGCAGCAGTGCTAACCACTGCGCCCACTCACCTTTAGGCCAATTGAGGCTCCGGTAACAGCCACTTAAGGGTCTCCGCTAACCCACCTGCAATTTCTTCACAAGGTGAGTGAAAGGTAGAACCAGGTGTGAAATCAGCCAGGTCCTACTCCTGGAGCAATAGGTGGGAAGGAAATGGCACTTCCTTTATTGCCAATCTAGGCATCGAAATGCACCCCAATGATTTCCACTATTCCATCCACTCCCAGGATCCTTTGCCTCTCTCTACTGGACAATTCGACCCTGGCCCTATCGAAAAATCCCCAACACATCTCTCCATCAATGGCTAGTGATTTTCTTCACTGGGGCCGGATGCAGAACTTCCTCCTCAGTTGGTGGCAGTAGCTTTACCCCAAGCCATGCAATGCTCCTCTTGAGTGTCAAATGTGGGGCAGCTTGCCAGAGTAGGGGAAGATAATCCATTGACATTGTCAGCCCTGGCAACCATTAAATCCTGTCTAAGGATTTAAACTGCTTCTGTCATAAGTTTAAAAGTTCTGCAAGATAAACAAAATTCAATTTCAAAAAATGCCATTAATCCTAAATGAGACCAACTTAGAAAATATTTCTGTCCTTCAACAAATAATACAATCAATTTATCTTTTTAACATCACCAACGAATGAAATATCTCAAACCCAGTCCAGGGACTGGACCCACTCTCCTACATTGTCTGCCCAGGGGTCACATGCAATTGACAACATGACAACCGAATCACAGCATGCAAATCCAACTTCTTTCAGATTTGCAAATGCTTAGGCAATTTTTGTCAGAAGCCATAAAATCAATTTCCATTTATACAACTAGGCTACTGGACCATTGCTGGCATCAGGCAATTATCTTCTTTCTGTAAATTGGAAATAATTGATGAAGTTTTAAACAACTTGTAGACCTAACTACAAACCTACTGTTAATTTTAGGCAATTTGCTCTGTGTAATGCCTGGAAAACATATGGCACTTTTCATAGCATCTTCTTTTTTCCACCTGTAGAAAAATTCCAGCTAAATAAAAACTTTGCATCTGCAAGTGAATCCTTATGTGAGGACAATTTTTATAACTAAAAACACAGATTCTCCATCTTTCTGTATTGAGTGTTGTCACAGCAATTTACATTAGCCATTATATTAATGTACTGTCCTGTCATAAATTATTGTAAAAGGAAATATGATTATGCAAGCTACACAATGTAACTCCACAACCTCTTATTTGCAGCATTTATTCAGATTTATACTCAGAGCTAGTCCCCTTTCGCTTCAGCACTTTTTCATTTGTCACCCTCTAACAGAGTCAACAACTCCAGTAACCTTCATTTTGGTTTTTTGACTTCACCCTGTCAAATATTTGCAGGAAAAGCAATTGGAACAAACTTAGTGTCAAATTATATAAGGGCACTGTTTAGGGACTTGTATCTGTCTATAATTTCTAACTCTGTTGATGGAATTTCCAATATGGCTACTAAGGAAAATACAATTTCAATAGAATTCACACAACAGCCTGTATGTGAAAAGGAAGTGGTGGCCGAAATCCAATCTTCAGTGGTGATGACCTAATGAAACATTGTCCGGTTTGATACACAGGGAACAGTTAATTGCTGGAACCGCAGGGACACAGTGGAAAATGGCTGTCAGCATCAAATGTGTGGAGCATACAATGGTGCCAAATTAAAGAAAAAGGAAATTGCCATTCCTGCAGAGATTAGCCGACAGGCTCTGAAAGCAATCAACGTGTAGAAAAGCTGCATTAATCGCGCTCGAATCAGCCAATGCCTCAAAAAGGGTTAAACTGTATCCATGGATTCCTGGTAAAGTTTGTTTCAGTGTTGTGGGTAACCAAGGGATGGCTGCACGGAGTGTAACTCTGTGGATGAAAAACAATGAGAAGGGTCATGGACAATTCACTAGGTTTGGGGAAGACAGCATGCAGTGGAAATTTGCAGAGAAATATAGTGTACAGATATGTGGCACAGTTGAAGGAGAAAAACAATGTGTGCTTCCTTAGTACGTGTACGCGGCCAGGAGATTAGGGGCTCAGTTCGGGCAAATACAATCTGCACATTTTCCTGTCATGCAAAATACACATCGTGCATTAAGTTCAGAGGGATTTTTGTTTTCTACACAAGGGCCAAGATCACAGTGCATTTTGTGAGCCATATGGGGTGCATTGTATGAATGTGGACCAGTTGAAAGCCCACCTCGGTTCTCCAACATACAGCTCTCAGTATAGTGTAAAAGCCCCCTAACCTTCAATCCTCACTAGTCTCACCATCTTACCCACCTGAATACCATCCCATGTCCCCTCACACTCCACATATGTCACCTCAATGTCTGCTCATCAGTCCTCCATAATGACTCAGCGAATGTGCACTATGCAATCTCAGGATCCATGCAATATCAATAGGAATTATTGAAAAACACTTAAAAAACTATTAAACCTCAAAAAACCTAAGAAAACTCTAAAATTAATTTACTATCATTGATACTGGACCAAGAAACCCAAGGAAAATAAGTTGTAATCCTTTAAGTGCCTATGAGCTTTGTAAAGAAAGAATCACATCCAAAGTCTGGGTGAGGCCTGGCTCCATGTCGTTTATTCACGGCAAGACTCAGCATCACCAGTACCAGGGTGGGATGCCAAATGACTGTGATTATTGCTCGTTAGCACAACTCATTTCATTAATATCCAGCCTTCCATTTTACCAAACTCATCAAGCAACCTCCAACATCGGGAAAACTCATCAAGCAAACCAGAGCAAAAATCTGATGGATCCAGTTCACACTTGCTCCAAAAGACCTCCACGTTGGAAATCAGGTATTAACATCTTGGGGCACACTCCAGGGGCACCAGCCACATATACCCACATGCATGGAAATTGACATTCAACATGTGTCAGCCTCTAAGAACCCTTGTGATACATACAGTCATAGAATCATATATAGATGTACAGTACGGATACAGAACCTTCGGTCCAACTTGTCCATGCCGACCAGATAGCCCAACCCAATCTAGTCCTACCTGCCAGCACCCAGGTCATGTCCCTTCCTATTCATTTACCCATCCAGATGCCTTTTAAATGTTGCAATTGTACCCACCTCCACCACTTCCTCTGGCAGCTCATTCCATACACATCACTCTCTGCATGAAAATGTTGTCCCTTAGGTCTCTTTTATATCTTGCCTTTCTCACCCTAAACCTAAGCCCTCTAATTCTGGACTCCCCCACCCCAGGGAAAAGACTTTGTCTATTTATCCTATCCATGCCCCTCATAATTTCATAAACCTCTATAAGGTCACCCCTCAGCCTCTGATGCTCCAGGAAAAATACCCTCAGCCTATTCAATCTCTCCCTATAGCTCGAAACCTCCAACCCTGGCAACATCCTTGTAAATCTTTTCTGAACCCTTTCAAGTTTTCCAACATCCTTCCGATAGGAAGAGACCAGAATTGCACACAGTATTCCAAAAGTGGCCTAACCAATGTCCTGTACAGCTGCAGCATGACCTACCAATTCCTGTAATCAATACTCTGACCAATAAAGGAAAGCATACCAAACGCCGCCTTCACTATCCTATTTACCTGCAACTCCACTTTCAAGGAGCTATGAACCTGCACTCAAGGTCTCTTTGTTCAGCAACACTCCCTAGGACCTTACCATTAAGGGTATAAGTCCTGCTCTGATTTGCTTTCTCAAAATGCATCTTCAATCCACTTACAGGGCATTTCTGCTCTTCAATACTGCACTAGCAACTATCATTCTAATGCTGTGTCGAGGACACCTTGCACACAGGGCCACATGCCCAGCTCACTGACTGCACCAGGATTCATCCCTATGCTCTTTGTTTGCTGCCATAACACTCATCACTCTGAGCCTACCTGGATGCTCACAGCTTCCCTGCCTTGTATTGCCTTGCCCTTTACACTTGGTGCCTCAGCCAGTGATGCTATTCTCATTTCTACTGCTGCCTTGTCATGTCGTTTAGCATGGACATAAGCCAGTTAGCTCATCATAAATGTCAACAGCCCTCAAGCAAATCAAGGAGGTTACTGGTACAGTAATTCAAGGGCAGCCTCTGATACCAGTCCAGGCCCTTCCTGAGGTGGTCAGAGTCACAATCCTATCCTCACAGGGAGTAAGGAACAGAACGTCAGGCACTGTCATGATTTTTTGTGCCCTATTCTGGGTTATTTTCCTAATGGTACGACAGAGACAGAGAGAGAGGTATTGTGGGAGATGAATGTTGGCTTAGGGTGAGGGGAAAAAACTTTAAAGGAACCTCAGGGGCACCTTTTTCACACAAAGGATGGTGCGTGTATGAAATGAGCTGCCAGAGAAAGTAGTGGAGGCTGGTACAATGACAACATTTAAAAGACATCTGGATGGGTATATGAATAAGAAGGCCTTAGAGTGACATGGGCCAAGTACTGGCAATTGGGACTAGATTAGGTTAGGATATCTAGTTTGATTAGATTCCCTACAGTGCGGAAACAGGCCCTTCGGCCCAACAAGTCCACACCGACCCTCTGGAGATTAACCCACTCACTCCCATTTCCCTCTGACTAATGTACCTAATGCTATGAGCAATTTAGCATAGTCAATTCACCTGACCTGCACATATTTGGACTGTGGGAGGAAACCAGAGCACCTGGAGGAAACCCATGCAGACACGGGGAGAATGTGCAAACTCCGCACAGACAGTCACCCGAGACTGGAATTGAACCTGGGACCGTGGTGCTGTGAGGCAGCAGTGCTAACCACTGAACCACCATGCTGCTCCCTTTACGTGGACAAGTTGGACCGAAGTTGGTCTGTTTATGCTTGTATGTCTCTATGGCGACATAACTGTTTCTATTCTGAGTGAATGAACAGGCAGAACAGAGGGCACGCAAGGTTAATGATGTGAGGGCTGGAGCGCATGAGACCGAGTGAGGTAAAATATTGCAGGCTATAGTGAGAGTTGTAAAACATGTGCCATGTTGGGACGAGGGTCCAGTAGCAGAGATAAAGTGAAAGTGAATTATTGGAAGACAATGATGACACTTACTCTAGTGGAGTGGAGAAGCACCATCCCAATCAGCAGAATGTCTGATCCCGCCTAACATATCCAGTGCAACAGTCTGCAACCACACTGGGCAGTTCCAGACTGACAGTGCTTATTCAGGTATATAACAGATTTGTAAACAGTGCTTAGGCTGCTGAAATTCTAGGCTATCTAGTGAGTGGTGAATTGTTCAGGGAATAACACATCATAAAATAGAATGATGATTGTTTTCCTCTGGAAAAGGACCACAATGCATGCGAACAATTACACCCGTGTCAACTGAGTGCAATGGATCCCCAAAATGAATAGCTGCATTAAAACACAGCAACAAAAAAAATACAACACCAAATATTAGCATTTGAAGGTGTCAAGGTCTTTTACATTTACCTTATTTTAGACTCGTCAACAGGTTTCAGGGAGTCCTGCTGAAACAGATTATAAACCTAAGAATTTGGTGAGTAATGGAGTTCGATGAAGTGTTCTTTCCCTCTTCTGACTTTGAGGAGCAGAAAAGCTGCACAAGATAGACAGAGAACCATTGGTGGTTCAGACCTTCCCACTCCCAAAATGTGTTCAGATAAATGGAGACATCTCCGGAAAACAGTTAATCAATTTGTCAGTGACTATTTTGCTCAATAATATGACCTTTTAAAGCCAGGAAATGTCTTGGTAATTGTAATGGTTTTATTAGCTTTAGCAAAGTTTATGAGCAGTAATAATTTTTTTGAGAATAGAAGGATTTATTCATTTTAAATTAATTAATAAGTACACATCAGTTAAGACACAAAACAGATGACAGGGTAGGTGATATGGTGTGATTGCAGGATGTTGGTCTTCCTGGACACAATGTGATCCAGGCCAAACACGTCAGCAGCAAATGTTTGTGATTCAAGGATCTTCGACCCAGACTTTATGAGCTCGAGGTAAAGTTGCACACAGTGCGATGAATCAAACACAGGGCTAGTTACCTGCGCATTTTATTCCAGGAACTGGTTACACTGCTTTAGGATTGGATCTGTGGACTTGGTAAGTGATCAGGTCCACAGGTATGTGACTGCAAGTGAGGCAGGCATAGGGACTCAAGAGATGGTGGATCTACAATTGCCTTTGCAATTGTCCAACAGGTTTGATGAAAATGAGGGCTTCAAGGTGGTTGAGCTAACCAACACTTTGCTACAGAAAGCCATTCATTTAGGGGGAGTGAGAAGGAATGTGGTGGTAGTCGTGAATAGATTAGCAAGAGAGATTAACATGGGCTATCTGCAGCAAAGAGTGAGAGTCCAAAAGGCTGTATTGCCTGTCTGGTGCCAGGTTCACAGCATTTGCTTAGGGCTAGAGAGTACTTGCAGTGGGAGCAGGAGAATCAGTTATCACTGAGAGATTCGATAGGCTTGGTTTGTTTTCCCAAGAGCAGAGAATGCTGAAAGGAGGATTTGACTGAGGTATACAAAAGTATAAATCCTTTGGTCCAACTCATCTGCGCTGACCATGAGAGGCATAGTTAGGGTATATTGTAAGAATCTATTTACTGTGGCAGACATGTCTAAAACCAGATGCTGTAAGTTTAAGGTGAGGAGTAAGTGGTTTAGAGGGGATTTGAGGAAAGATCTTTCACCCACAGAATGGTGGAAATATGGAACATGCTGTCTGAGAGGGTGGTGGAGGCAGTTACACTCGCAATATGTAAAAATTATTTTGATGAGCACCTAAAATGTCAGGACAAAGTAAGCTATAGACCAAGTGCAAGTAACTGGGATTTGTTTGATTTGGTGTTTATTGGTCAGAATAGACATGGTGGGCCAAAGGGGCTGTTTCTTTGCTATATGACTGTTTGATCCATTCAGGTACCAATAATTTAGACGGGACAAGAAAAGGGCTTCTGCATAGACAGTATGAGGAACCAGGTAACAAATTATAACGCAGAACTTCAAATAGCATTCGAACTATTACCTTAGCCAGATTCTGATTCTGGGAAATCAGAATCTGGACCACTGGGAACAGTTTACATCTTAACTGTGCTGGGGATGTTTTTCTAGCGAGTTGCAAAGTTAGCAAAGCAGAAATGGCTTTAAAGTAAATACTGGGGGACAAGTGATCATATTTGGATGTGATCATTCAGAGTAGAGGCAAAACAAGGGAGAAAGATACAACAAGGATCCCCAAAAGAGGTCACTCCTTCACTTGCCCAACACTAACCCATACAGAAAAATCTATTGTGCAATTGACTTTGTGCGGGCCTTCCCCCAGTATGGGGAAAAGTGGTGGTGCAGGTGGAGTAAGATACTTAAGTGCTCATTCTGTGGGCTGCCTCATGCCTCCTCTTCCTCCACCTACAGTAAAATGAGAGATAGGTTGGGGGGCAGACAGGAGCAGGACTTGTTCATCATTTTATGAGTTTCCCGCGCCACCACCAACTTCAAAGTTGGGGTAAAACACAAAATTTACCCCCTTGTTTCTTATTCACAGAAGAAGTTCCAACTGTGACTGCAGGCTCTGATGTTCTGGTTCACAATTAAGCGTTTGAAAGCTCCCGGAGTGTAATTGTTTTAAGGTTACATTCCTGTAAATGTGACTATGTGCCAGAAAATCCCTGGCTCAGAACTCATAGCCTTCACTGTATCCAAGCAAGAGTGCGTGTGCAGTCGCAGAGAGTGTGTGAGATCACTGTCAATTTGACCTGGTAGATATTCAAGCAAAACAACATTTTCTTCTTTAAGCTTCAACATTGAAACATACCACTGTCTCTGTGAATTTCCTTTATTGAACCATTAATGTTTTCATGTATTATTCAATATGTATTTTCGTGATGTTTTATTGCTCTGGCAGTTTTGGTAGAAATGGGGAAATAAAATTTCAGAAAATTCAAATGAAGGCAGAATTGAGGCCAGGCCAAGAAACACCAGCATGAGAAAGAAATGTTTGAATTAGGAATCGCACTGGCAATTTCCAAGACCAGGGTTCTAGGTGCCCTCAGCTTTGTGGTCTTGAATTGGCTGCATTGACGGCCGGGCGGAATTTCTTCATGCCACAGATATGTACCTCAGCACAGCTGAAAGTGTAACCTTGGAATCATTTAAATACAGGAGCTGAACCCGTAGACCCTGCGGAAGGGCTGCTAAAACTTGAAATCATTGAGGTAATGAACCACTGACAAAAGAATGTGGTATCTCCCGCTTAAGGCTTCAGATGTTCCGGAGCTATTCTAAGGTAATATATCGTGACCTGAAAATGTGTTGCTGGAAAGGCGCAGCAGGTCAGGCAGCATCCAAGGACCAGGAGAATCGACGTTTCGGGCATGAGCCCTTCTTCAGGAATATCGTGACCACCTGATGAAGGAGCAGCGCTCCGAAAGCTAGTGCTTTCAAATAAACCTGTTGGAATATAACCTGGTGTTGTGTGATTTTTAACTTTCTACAGCCCAGTCCAACACCGGCATCTCCAAATCATCGTTATTACAATGAGCACTGTGTTGATTCTGAAATTTAGATCTGACATTGTGATCTGAGGTGAAGTAAAATGGGTGGACAATGCCTATTTGAAATATATCAGCTTTTTGAATGTGCAATGTGAATGCATTAGCTATAACTTCACCAATCTCAGAAGTGTGTTTAATGGATGGCTTTTTGTACATAGGATTGTGTCTTTTTTATTAAACTTCTGTTGCTAACTTATGCCTGTTGCCTTGAACCAATGTAAATACTGCAGTATCTAGGAAATTAATGTCTTCATTGTGTGTTGTGGCTTTAATTTTAACAGACGGTTGATGATTATTGACAATATTGATGAATTCTGTAAATATCAAAAATAGCCCTGAATTGGGCTCAATGCAGTCAGCATTTAAATGATGCAAGTACAATAAAATAGGCCACAGAAGATATTTCCATGATTTGCACATACTTTCTATCCATTCTCATGCATTCCAGTGGGCACATTCTGTGTCAACGGGCCTGACCTTTGCTGTTTGATGGCACAACATTAAAAGGTGCATTCTCACATGGTGACTGATGGGGAAACTTACCAGCCTGTAAATAATGACCATTCGGGAGCAACTCCCAGAGATACAGTGATTAAAAAGAAAACATAATTTTGCTTACGTAGCAAATTGTTGTGATATGGAATGCAACGCTGGAAAGGAAGCAGATTAAAACAGCTACTGGCCTACAGGTAAAGAACAGGACAATGCAACTAATTGCTTGTCTTTGTTAAAAGTATGATAGGCTGAACAGCCGCCTTCTGTGCTGTTCATTCTTTGATTTGTCAATACGTTTCTTAGCTATCTTTTTCATTGGGAATAGCACGTGGTATGAAGAAAGAAAGATTGCTTTTACATAGCACAGCCTTGATCATATCTTGTCACTTCCCATGCCAAGAATTAATTTGAAATGTAGTGATTATCAGGGAGAAAAAAATTAAAGAAGCAAAAAACAAATAATTGTGCATATGATATGCAACAGTGGCAAATGCAGGTACTTAATGGCTCTTGGCTAAATGGGTGTGCCACTATGGAACTGAGCCACCCAGTTTATAAAGGACCCATCTTTGATTTGGCTCTCTTGAGTTAGTTGACCTAGCCAATATAAACGAGCCTGTGAGATAATATGTTTCAGTGCTTCTGCATGAGTGGATGAGAAATCAGCCAGGCTCCCTGATGCTGAGCCCTATTTTCTGACCGTTGCTGTAAAGATTGCATGTGTAGTTTACCTCTTTGGTTTACTTTTTCTTCATTTTACCAATTCAGCCACAGTTGAACACAGAGATTCATTCTGATTTTTAATTAACATCACAATTAGCAGAATCATTTTGCTGATCCATATTACTAGAAACTATGTTCTGTGCAGGTCAGGGCTGTTACTGTCATATTAAAAGTTTAGTGGTAAAGAACATTTTACTTTCATGCTTAACCTTGATTCACTCAGGGCACCAGCTGGGTCTGTCACATTTCTTATCTGGGCTCATGACCTAAATTTCAACACATTGACCTATTTCACACAGGATAGAGATACTGCACACATTCACACAATAAGACAACTAAAAGAGGCTACTTCTTTGGAAAAGGCCTTATCTTAGCATACGAGACATTGGTTTGAATATTGGTTTTATTTTCTCATATCTGCTGGTCGTATACTGTACATTATTGCAAACCCAACAAAATGCATCGCCCCAACTACAAGTGAACAGAGCAATGGAACTGGGCGAGAGTTTTCAGAAAGTCTCTCCATAGAGCCACTCAGTGGCTAGAGCCTACAATAGCATCAGACACCTGGTTACTGAGTTTATTTAGATTACATGGAGAGAGTAAATGGCAGACTCACTCATACACGATTGTCTGTATTACAGGCCAAATAAATGGTGAAATTTTGTAAATAATTTGCAGGCCTGCAGCTCTTATCTGGCCTCCTGTCTCAACAAGGACGAATCACTGTCAAAATAGTCCAGTAACCTAAAATGCTAATGTGCTTACAATTGGATTTAATGAAATGTTCTACCCTTTCTGCTTATATTTGATGGCTTAAAATTAATCTATTTTAATACAGCATTGTTCCGAGACCTCACTACAGCTACAATTAGACTTGATGTCCTGGATGAGGGAAAAGAGGAAACCAACCAAGGTTCTCATGCTGAATAGGTATTCTTTAAGGGCTGCTGGTGTAGTTATATTTGGTCAAAATCATCACTGCATCACCAATTTACACTACAGTGTGACCACATCTTCTCCAATCATTTGCTACTACCAAAACATCTTACTAGTATTAGTCAAAGTTACTGATACCAGGTTGGAAGGATGCCCACCTAAAGTCGTTGGCAGAAAATATGCTTAACCTTGATGATCAATAAAGGTTTATTGCATAATATTTACTATCTAGTTACATTATATCTGAGTTACATGATGGACATTGGTGAGATATCAGGCTCACCTAAGAATAAGTACATATTATTGTTAGCTATGTTGACTTAGCACTAGAACAACTAGAACTGAAGACATTAAAACTGGTGCAAAGCTTGTTAGATTTTCCCAGGAACAGTCCTTTAAATCTTGATGGGTGGAGCCTATATCATACCATCAGTTATCTTTCAGGTACTCACAGTCTTACACAATTAGGTGTCAGTGGAAAATCCATACTTTATTGCCTGCTCTTAAATATAATTCACAGCATGCTAGTGAGCCACCTCTTAAACTATTGTAGTTTGTGTGGTGAAAATAGGTGTAGTGTATTGTGAAGCTGGAACCCCAAGGATTTTGACCCTGTGATGATACAATCTAATTACAACTCAGCATTGTGTATTACCTTGAGAAAAATTTGGAATTACTGATGTTCCTTGGCAACAGTTGCCCTTATCCTTCCAAATGGCAGAGTTCATAGGATTGGGAGTGCCTGTTAAAGAATCATGGGCAAGACGCTATGGTGCAAGTTTATAGAGGATACATGTCTCCCAAATGCTTTGGGAGCCAGGAAGTGCATCACTTGATGCAAGTTACTGGTTTTTCTCCAGTTCTTTGTGCTACAAGTAGTTTTGTGACTGGTTTAGTTAGGTTTCTGGTCAATGTTGACCCCCCCCAGTTGGTGGAGCATTCAGAGGTAGTAATGCCATTGAATGTCAAATGAAGGTAGTCAGACTGTCACTTGTTGGAGGCATCATTTCCTGGTACTTGTATGGCACAAATATTACTTTCAACTTATCAGCTCAATCCTGCATGTTAGTCGGGTTGTGAGATATGCAGATACAGTTTGATTACTTAGATTAGATTACTTACAGTGTGGAAACAGGCCCTTCGGCCCAACAAGTCCACACCGACCCGCCGAAGCGTAACCCACCCATACCCCTACATTTACCCCTTTACCTAACACTACGGGCAATTTTAGTATGGCCAATTCACCTGACTTGCACATCTTTGGACTGTGGGAGGAAACCGGAGCCCCCGGAGGAAACCCACGCA
This sequence comes from Chiloscyllium plagiosum, assembly GCF_037043375.1. NCBI lineage: Eukaryota > Metazoa > Chordata > Chondrichthyes > Orectolobiformes > Hemiscylliidae > Chiloscyllium > Chiloscyllium plagiosum. The sequence continues at coordinate 39,270,117 of NW_028270148.1, forward strand.
GACACGGGGAGAACGTGCAAACTCCACACAGTCAGTCGCCTGAGTCAGGAATTGAACCCGGGTCTCTGGCGCTGCGAGGCAGCAGTGCTAACCACTGTGCCACCGTGCCGCCCTCTACCTGAGTTTGCTTCTCTACCTGAGGAATGGTGAATGAGTCATTTTGCAAACATTGGCAAACATTCTAATTTCTGACCTTAGGATGAAGAAGAGGTCATTGATGAAGCGGTTAAAAATGGATGAGTGTAAGTTATTACCCTGAAGAACTCCTATATGGTGTTATGGGGCCAACATGATTATCCTCCAACAATCACCACAAATCACTCTACACCATGTACTATGCAGTTTCCCCTTCACTCTCATTAGCTTCCATAGGGCACCTCAATGGTACACTTAGTAAAATGCTGCCATGATATCAAGGGCAATCATTGTTTCACTTATCCCTGGGATTCATGTCTATTTTTGGATGAAGATTGTGATAGAGTCTGAAATTGAGTTGTTCTGGTAGTCGGAGAAAGTGAGGACTGCAGATTCTGGAGATCAGAGTCGAGAATTTGTTGCTGGAACCCAGACTGAACAGTGGTGAAGAAGTTACTGGTGAATAAGTGCTTTATGAAAACATTATCAGTAACAACTTTCATCACTCGGCTGATAGTTTAGATGGCACCTAGCTCTATTGGATTTGTCCTTTTTTATTGGCGATGGGCCATATCTGCACAACAACTTGCAATTGTCGTGTATATACTGGTGTTAGAAAGATATTGGAATAGCTTGACAAGAGAGTGGCTAGTTCTGAAATGCAAGACTTTAGTTAAAGCTGGGATATGAATCTGTGCACCATGTCATATCCAGTATGCTCAGCACTTCTTTATTTGATATGGAGAGAATGGAATTGGCTGGAGAAGGGAAACTGTAATGCTGGGAACCTCAGGGGGAAGCTGAGATGGATCACCCACCCAGTTGCTTTTCACTGGGGTTGGGGTATTCATGCAACCTCCTTATCCCACTCATTGTTTAATTATTCAACATCATTCATGCTTGGATATGGCTAGACAGCAGATCTGTGATCCATTGAGGGAACATGCTATGCTTTATATTATGAGTTGTTCCACATGCAGCGTCATCAGCTTACTCCTGATGCTCTTCCTGGCCTACCTTTCTGCACTTTTTGATGAACAAGTTCTCCACACTAGAAGGCCCAAATGGAGATTGGGTGGCTGCTTTGCTGAACATGTCTGCACAGTCTGCAAAGTGTGACACTGAGCTTCCGGTCACTTGTCATTTTAATTTCTCACCTTGCTCCCACTCTCATCTTTCAATTGGGCACTTTACAGTCTTCCAAATATAACATTGAGTTCAACCGTTTTAGATTGTAACCTTTGTCCAAAATTGTTTCCTTTCTTTTTGCTGTTTTCATTTCCCTCCTTTGCTTTTCTCTCGTTACTATTCACTGCTTTTGGATGATAGTCGTCCATGACTCTGCCTTTCACATCTCCTCGAGACCCATCTTTTTCTTGTCCCATTACGATTCCCATTGGCCTTACACAGTGAAATACTTTGTCATTCAATCTTTCCTGCCCTCCACTCCATCATAGACATCCCTTGTTGTTGTTTATTTTTTCCCTCACCTTCCCCCTTTCATTTGCTTAAAACCTATTGAGCTAAAGGGAGAGGTTGAACAGGCTAGGGCTGTTTTCCCTGGAGCATCGGAGGCTGAGGGGTAATGTTATAGAGGTACTTTAAAACCAAGAGGGTCATGGATAGGATAAATAGACAAAGTCTTTTCCCTGGGATGGGGGAGTCCAGAACCAGAGGGCATAGGTTTAGGGTGAGATGGGAAAGATTTAAAAGGGACTAAGGGGCAACTTTTTCACGCAGAGGGCGGTACGTGTATGGAATGAGCTGCCAGAAGAACTGGTGGAGTTTGGTACAGTTACAACATTTAAAAAACATCCGAATGGGTACCTGAATACGAAAGGTTGGCATAGATGAGTTGGCATGGATGAGTTGGACCGAAGGGTCTGTTTCACTGCTGTACATCCTGTGACATTATCACACCTTTAATTTTTCCCACTTCTGATGAAAGGTCATTGACCTGAAATGTTATTCCTATTTCCTTTTCCACAGAGGCTGCCAGAGCAACTAAGCACTTCCTGTTTTTAATTTCAGATTTCCAGCATCCGCAGTATTTTGATTTTTTAAATAATTATCTTGGAATTTATTCAATTGCATGTTCTGCATTAGAATTTGAAATTGAATGAAAGGAAATGTCAAAAAAAGGAATTATTTACTAAGAAGTTGATTAGTTTGTGGAACTCCTTGCCAGAATCCATTATTGATGCCAAGTCAAAAAGGAATGGAAAAGTCATTTTAAAAAGATGCATTTTAATGGAAACAAATAATGAGCAGAAGAGTGCACTCCCTGGCCCTTTTGCTTAGCCCTGCAAATCTTTTCTCTTCAGGGTTATATATAATTTTGATAGTCATGATTGAATCTCCCTTTTGGGCTGCACATTCCAGAACCTAAACACTCCTGTGTAAAGACATTTTTGCTCATGATACCATTGGTCCTTTCATCAATCATCTTCATTTGTTGTTCTCTGGTTCTCGGTCCTTCCACCAACAGGAACAGTTTCTCCCGATCTACCCTACCTGGAATCCTGATGAAGGGCTTTTGCCTGGAACGTCGACTTTCCTGCTCCTCGGATGCCTGACCTGCTGTGCTTTTCCAGCACCACTCTGATCTAAACTCCAGTTTCCAGCATCTGCAGTCCTCACGTTTACCTGCCTGGAATCCTGATGATTATAAAACCCATTTCAAAACTCCTTTCAATCTTTGCTTTCCTCATCGAAATGTTCTCTTAGCTATCCATGTAGTGACAATCATTGGAGACCAATAGATTTTAGAAAGATAGTCAAATTTCCAGTGACTGACTGGAAGGATTTCATAGCAAGAATTCAAGTTTTAAGATGGTTATTGTAGCAAACAAACTAAAAATAACAGGAATGCTTCTAAATTTCCTCTCACCTCTTCTTTAAGGAGAACAATGAAGGCTTCTTCAATCTATCCACATAACTATAGTTCCGTATCTCCAAAACCATTTCAGTAAATATTTTCTGCATCATCGCTAATGCTTTTCCATTCTTCCTGAAAAATGGCTTCAAGAATTGGATATGATACTCCAATTGAGTGTTTTATAAGCACTCATCATCTTTTGTTCTGTATGACCTGAAAGGGTTCTGAAAAGATTTACAAGGATGTTGCCTCACTTAGAGTGCTTGAGCTATAGGAAGAGACTAAATAGACTCAGGCTATTTTACCTGGAGCAGCCGTGGCTGAGGGGTGATCTTGTAAAAGTTCATAAAATCATGAGGGGCATTGATAAAGTAAATAGTCAAGGCCTTTTCCCCATGGTAGGGGAGTTCAAAACTAGAGGGCATAGATTTAAGGTGAGAGGGGAAAATTTTAAAAGGGACTTATGGGGCAACTTTTTCACATGGGTGAGAAAGTGGTGGAGGCTGGTACAGTCACAACACTTAGAAGGCATCTGGATGGGTACATGTACAGGATGGGTTTCAAGGGATATGGGCCAAAATGCTGGCAAATGGGACAAGATTGGTTTAAGATATCTGGTTGGGAAGGATGAGTTGGACTGAAGGATCTGTTTCTGTGCTGTCCATCTGTATGACTCTATGATCAACATGATCAGAAAGTTAACTGTATTGGCACACCTCATGGCTGTCAGGTATTGATAGTTATAGATGAGTTATGGATATATCCTTTATACAAGAAACAAACAATGTTGTGTTTTCTTTGTTCACTGTCTTTATTAAAAGTTCATAAAATCCCTAGTGTGGAAACAGGCTATTTGGCCCAACAAGTCCATACCGACCTTCCGAAGAGTAACCCACCCATATGTGTTCCCCTACATTTTACTTTACATTTCCCCTGACTAATGCACCTGACCTACTCACCCCAGAAGCATATGGGCAATTAAGTATAGACAATTCACCTAACCTGCACTTCATTGGACTGTGGGAGGAAATTGGAGCACCTGGAGGTGCTCATGCAGACACGGGGAGAATGTGCAAACACCACATTAGTACTGTGCTTATCACTCTGTGGACTGAACTTGCAGCCTTAGTTGGCCTCCTTCTGTGCATTGGATATTTTCTGAAATCACCTTCAGCAGAGATAATTCAAATATTGTAGGTGAACTCAAAGCGCTATAAGGACTCTGCAGCTGACATCTTGAGAGACACAAACACATTTGGACAGCACTCACACTGCCTTTCAGGCCTCTCATTTTCTTACCTTGACTGACTGATTCTACCCAAGATATCATCCCCTTTCAACTCCATGCATCTAGGCCCCCAACTCCATCGTCTGTCCTCACCTGGTTCCCTCTTCCATTCTCCATGCCTCTGACCCAACTCCACATCTCTGCCCCTCACAACCCGACTCACCCTTGCTGGTTTCTACCTTCCACCCAAGCCACCGTTCACCATTCTGTCCCTTGTGTCACAGAATTCAGCAAGGAAACCTGCTAACTTTGAACACTGCTTCATAAAGCTAACTGATGCATGCTATCTTTAAACAAGAGTGAACTGGATGCGACATGACTGTGATATATTGCTGATCTTATTATGAATGTCCGGCATAGCTACAATATGCTGGTAAAATAGCAACAGAATATTTCGATGGTTGTTTTTGACTGACGCAGACATGATGGGCTGAAGGGCCTTTTTCAGAGGTGTTGGTATCTTTGAATCATTTTCTCTATGTTAAATGCTAATGAGTATTCAGGAGTGCAATGTATTTTGGTTATGAACCTATCACTGACCAACTTGGCACGCTGTAAACACATTGCTTACTTTATCTCTGCATCTCAACCCACTGTCAGGACATCAAGGTTTCACATGCCAACTAATTGTGTCAGTCCACATGCCATGCTGCCTACCTTTATAGGTCCACAAAAACTACTCCCCCAGCCAGCTTTTTGGAAGAAATGTTACATGCATGAATTACAAAGAGGTCTTCCAGTCTCAAACAAATCAACAGTTCCAGAAACAGCACAGGTATGATGGGTTGAAGGACCTCTTGCAGTTCTGTAACTTTCTATGACTTTATAAGGTGAAGCATTAGAGGGAGAAATAGTTTGTGACAGGAAGATCTAGTTGTCACTTATGCTCATTTTGTAAGCCTTCTTGTTATGTCTTGTCTTAATCTTGGAATGAGGTGTAATTGTCTGCTTTTGCTTTTTATCTTTTCTTTCAAATTAGGGAAACTACCCCAGTTTAGACAGTACACTAAATGTGAGAAAGTAGTGAATGCACACTCTAACACTAGTAATGATAAGGGTTCTTCATTATAATAAGCTATTGTCAAACTGATTACCTGTTTTTAAGTTATTTAGAGGTTGAGTATTTTCCCCTTCAAGCCCAACAGTTAGCAAATCATTCAAGCCATTTATTTAATTAGTCTGTGTGCCATTACGAACATATTTCCCCTCATGAGCACTGTTCAGATGTTTTGGAAGATTTTGCATATTTCAGCTTACTTGATTTTATCAAGCGTTCCTTCAGCTTACTCTATGCACCTCTGACCCACAACAAAGTTTGCTGGCTGCAATAAGAAACAGCTGACGATATGCATCGGTGGGGAAGCAGGCAGACTTTTGTTTTCTAGAATTTGAGGCTAAAGACTTAGTAGGTGACGCAGGTTGTGCGCTGAGTGTATTGGCTGTAAGGTTGGTGGGTATAGCCATGGTTAATTTGTGGCTCAATGTTCCATCAGATACCTCTTGGGAGGATGCAGTGATAAAACCTGTGAAAGGAAATGTTCCATTTGAAACTGAGAGCAGTGTAATTAGTGAGGTTTTATTATGTTCCACTTTATCTTTTCATTGCACTCACCTGAAATAACTTGCAAAAAGAGTATTGCGTGCAGGTGCATGACAATTTAACTGAATGCCATTTTAATACATTTTAAACATTAGCAAAGCTAAATACAGAAAATCTGAAATCACAAAGAGTTTGGATCTGAAAGGAGGTAGATAAGCATTTTCTAGGAGATCTTTCAACAGAATCTGTTGCCTTGGATTTCAGCTCTCCACTGAGTCAACAGATAATTAGGTTGTTTGCTTTGTGGATTACGACATTTGAAGTTGAAGCAATGCAGAATTTAATGTTTTTTTTAATTCAAATCTATGATTTTATATTCAAGAGAAGGTCTAAATGAGGGAAGAAGCTTCACTGATATACTTAAAAATAGTATAGATAAATTAATATTTCGATCAGAGTTATGGAGCTTACTATGTGACTTGAATGGACCTCATTGTTGTTGCGTGCAGAGCAATTCCATTGAACAAAATTTATTTAAGAAGTCTTGCTTTGGCACCATAGCTATTATTTCAATTTGTTTTGCATTCTCTTCGCATTCGAGGGTCTGGTAAAATGTAATTTTGGATTGTACTTTATTTGCATATTAAAACATTGATATTTAAGTTTTTGATCTTTTAATAAAAGTACAGGATGTATGAGGTACCTGCTGGAAATATTACTTATCTCACAAATCTGATGCAGTGGAACGTGACCCTGTGACATTAAAAACTCAATGTGGCAAATGCTGCTAAATGAGCTAAACTGTGCAACATTAGGTGCAAATTATGGTTATAGCAGAGCACTATAAACAACCTTAATTCGAGTGAATCTGAGCTCAGTGCAATTGAACTGAAGAAAGCATAATTTATAATTCTGTGAAAACACACAATGCAAAGTACTTTGTAAATTCCTGGCAGGGAATGCTATAAAAACATTGCTGTCCAATTCCATCTGAAGGTTCCATAACAGAAGATGCAAATGCTCACCCTGGGTCAGTAAATGATAAACACAGGAGTAGCATTCATAAAACATTTTTTATGATCTCAGGATGTCCTGAAGTGACTTCAGTCAGTGAAGTACTTTCTGTGAAGTGCAGTCATTGCCACCTTGTAGGGAATGTGGCAGCCAATCTGCACATCATAAAGTCCCACAAACACAATGTGCTAATGCCTGAGCAACAAGGGGAACACCATTACCTGCACGTTTCCCTCCAAGCTACACACACCCCATTCTGACTTTAGACCCACTTTCATTGGCTCAAAATCCTGAAATTGCCTTAACTCTACAATGCAAGGACCGCAGCATTTTAAGAAGGCAATTTGGATGGGCAATAAGTGCTGATCTTGCGAATGATACTCAGAATGTAGTCAATTTTACAAAACATAAAGCACTTGTCAATTTAAACATTAAAGTTATTTAAGAATCACAGTAAATTTCAAAATATAGGACACCTGGTTAAAAGATTTCCACATTCACCATCTGAGTGGCATCTGACACAGTGGATCACCCAATAATTGTAACGCCTTCAGTGGAAAATTGGGTGAGTTAAGTAATGGATAAATGACCAAACTGTTCCACTAGATGACCACATATTTGCTATCGGAAGAAAATTTGGCCCCCTTATTGGCTCCTTATGACTCATTGTATTTGTTACTGCATAGGAGCCTCTTTCTTGTGAGCTTCCTCAACATCATTGTTATTTTACTGCATATATGAGATATTTTGCATTGCTTTTAATTACATATTTTGCCCAATTCTCTCCTTCAAGAGTTTCTTCTTACTGAATTAAAGTTCCAGAAATGTTGACGGTTGGTACTTCACTTAAATTCCAATGGGGGGTGTGTGTTTCTGTGTGTGTGTGTGTGTGTCTGTCTATGTGTGTGTCTTGCATCTGACCATGCAATAGTCATCCAAAGCAGAAAACTAATTGCCCATAGTGTTAGGTTAAAGGGGTAAATGTAGGGGTATGGGTGGGTTGCGCTTCGGCGGGTCGGTGTGGACTTGTTGGGCCGAAGGGCCTGTTTCCACACTGTAAGTAATCTAATCTAAAAAACTAGTTGATGATTTCCACTTCCATACACAGAGGTCAACTGTAGCGCCTTACTACTGCACTGACTTAGATAACCTTAGTTCAATTCTCAACTGATATAGAGTTCAAACTGGAAATTTCAGGTCTGACAGCAAGGTATTACACCCTGAAGAATATTTATTTTCAGAGTAATTAGGAAAGCTTCCAATTAGGCAGCTTGAGGAAATTCAGTCTTTAACCGGAAGAACAAAGCTGCTGGACTGAGACTCCATGTTTAAAGCGATGGCATCTCATTGACTGACAAATAAAGTTGCAATGCAGTTTTGTTAAATGCCTATCTGAAGGATGCAACTGTCAATAGACATGACATTACTCAAATCACAATTTGTTAATTCTTAGTTGTGCTTGGCAATTACATTATCTAGTGTGATCCATTTTTAGGGCCAAGTCTTAGCTTTTTTCTGACATTTGCTTTTCATTTCACTGGCATACAGAGAGAAAATTCACCTGAAGTGGGCACAACTCATACTGGCCCAGGAGACAAAAGGTAACAGACAAGAAAATGTAAAATACTGTTTCAATAAACACTGGAAATAAATGAGATGGAGCCTCTTCAGTCACTTGATAGGTCACCAGGCCAGTGATTGAAACATCCATGTTAGATAATCTGCTTAATCTGGACATTTCTGTAAACAGTGAGGGTTTGAAGAATTCCAGATAGTTACTAACTTCAAGCAGTGTTGATGTTTATTGAATATTCACCTATTAGCAGTGAAGATGACTTTGAACTTTGCTGTGACTCCTGCCAACAGTCCTTTTAGAGAATCCTCACTCAGTTCCTCAGTGATTCCATGCCTATCATTTTAGACAAGCACTCTCACAGGACATGTTCAGCAGCCCTCAGGTAGGGCCAAGCTCTGCAGACTGTCAAATTCCACTTTCACTTCTGACATTGCATGGATTGCACCTCACACAGTAACAATCCCTCACCAGAAATATTTGTGTTCATTAAATAACTTTCCCTGGGCTGGTAACTGAGAAAGAAAAGGTGATGACAATGGAAGAATGGGGGGCTAAATAAAAGACAATTGTTCACCTTTTTCTCTCCTCTACCTTCACATTGGCATCTTGCATTGGGCTAGCTGTAGGAATAGAGAAATATGTTATCTTGTTTTAAGATGTTATAATCAACTGTGGCATTTCTTTTGAAAATGCCAGATCATCAATCACGGTGGCACAGTGGTTAGCACTGCTGCCTCACAGCGCCAGAGACCCGGGTTCAATTCCCGCCTCAGGCGACTGTCTGTGTGGAGTTTGCATGTTCTCCCTGTGTCTGCGTGGGTTTCCTCCGGGTGCTCCGGTTTCCTCCCACAGTCCAAAGATGTGCAGGTCAGGTGAATTGGCCATGCTAAATTGCCCGTAGTGTTGGGTAAGGGGTAAATGTAGGGGTATGGGTGGGTTGCGCTTCGGCGGGGCGGTGTGGACTTGTTGGGCCGAAGGGCCTGTTTCCACACTGTAAGTAATCTAATGTAATCTAATCTAATCTAATCTAATCAATTAGGAGTGGAGAGGGCAATATAGGCAAATGTCAATCAATGAAAGTGGGGCAGAGACTGAAATCATGTCACTTTGAGGTAGATTGGGCGTTCGTCGTTGGCGGTGAGGAGAACCAAATTATTGCTTGGTGGGAAAAGGGAATTTATTGGAATCAAAGTGCTCCAAAGTGACAGGCAATAGGGCTGGTGGGAACTGCTGCTGAAGTACTGCTAAAGGGTGGATGGAATGACTGAGTTGAGTGGGTGGAACGTAAGGGCTGACAATATTTACACAGGTAACCAGAAAATCAACAAACCTGACAATGCAGTGGAACAATAGTTAGGTGGGAGACAAGTGGGTGGTAGATAATGGGTGGGTGACCTCAACAATGTCATCCACAATGGGACCTGGTAAGCAGGAGCTGGGCAGTCTTGGCTTTTCTGAGTGATTTGGGGAGTAGAGTTTTGATGCACTTGATGCAATGTAACTTGAATTGCAGATATATATAGGCTATATGTGTTTTCTTCATTAGCTCCTTTTATTGTGGGAAAAAAGAAAATTCACTTGTTACCACACCCAAATTGAAACACATTTGTGTTTGTCAGCTCACGGCTGTTGGCAAAACAGACAGCTTTTCCCTCACTATGATCTGAGTGTAGATTTATGAAAGGCATACTGATTAATGTATAACACATAGATCCTGTCTCCATTTCCCTGTTATTTATCAGGTCTAGTTCAGGAATATACATGAGATAAAAATCGCTTCAGAGGAAATGTTACAGCAGGCATGAATGCTGCAGTATAAACACTGAACCTTCGCAGGGAGAGAGCCTTTGATTTCCTTCCCACCTTCCCCAACTGGTCCACTGTAACCCCTGCCTTCCTCTCTAACACAACCCCCACCCCGATACACCACCCTCTCCCCCGCCCCAATCTCTCGACAGCCCTGACTTTGGTGATGATTAAAAGTTGCATTGTTGACTTCTTTTGCTTGAAGAGCAAAGATTTTGTAATCTTCCAGACAACTGTGGCAACATGGTGGCTTAGTGGTTAGCACTGCTGCCTCACAGTGCCAGAGATCCAGGTTTGATTCCAGCCCAGGGTGACTGTGTGGCGTTTGCACATTCTCCCCATGTCTGTGTGAGTTTCCTCCAGCTGCTCTGGATTCCTCCCACAGTCCAAAGATGTGCAGGTTAGCTGTGGTAAATTGCAGGTGAGGTGGGTTACCCACAGTAAATTTGGGGTTATGGGGATAGGACAAAGGTGCTCTTAGGAGAGACAACACAGACTTGATAGGCTGACTGGCCTCTATTCTGCATGATAAGGATTCTATGAATTGATTGTAAACTGAAATCCTGCCATCTCCCTTGGTGCCAATGTGAATGATCTATTTATTTCTGCTGTCATCCCAAGGTTGGATCCAACCTTGTGTTTCCACTTGTAAAAGGAACAAGAAGAAGAGGGCATGGAGTTAAAGTAACCTGCAAAAGAAGCAAGGAGGAGAAATGTTTTCGGTCAGTGAGTAAGGTATGGAATACACGGCTTGGAAGGGTGGTAGAGGCATTCAAGAGGGCATTGAATGAGTATATGAGTATTTGGATAAAAAATAATGTGCAAGGGTATGGGCGAAGATAACCAAGAGGTAGGCACTAAGTAATGATGCTTATATAGTGAGCCTGTATAGGCATGATGGGCTGAATGGCCTCATTCTGCCCTGTACTAATTCTGTGATGATATGCACCCTTAATTGATTGATTGCTTAGTAATGTGTAATTATGTCAGCATTAAACTCTTACAGCAGCTTCACTGCTGTTCATGCATGACCCACACGGTACACATTTCTAGGTCATGAAAATTAAAGGACCTAAAATTCTTTAATTGTGTTACTTTATGATCTATTATCATCATGAAGAGACATCTAAGTAATTTTTCCCTCACCTCCCAATTTGCATCAGAGATAGAGCAACAGTCCTATGACCCCATTATTTTTTGTCATGCACTTCGATCTAGAAATGTTTCTCACAGGTAGCAAAGGTTGTATTCTTTGTCTTAATTTAGGTGTAACAGCTCACAATTGCGTCTGCGATACCCACAAACCACCACATAATAATAACTACGGAGACGGGTCAGTGCTATGAAGCAGCAAATTCAAGATTTCTGTAGCCCTGAAGATTGTGAAAAAAACAAACAGACATTCTGCCTGCAATGTGTGGAATTTTGGAGATAGCACTGAGACTGAAAAGAAATGAAAAACAAACTTGAGTCATCTACTTTTATGTAGAAATGTTAAGCCAGTAACCTGTCACATTTTGTGGCAAATGCAAAACAAATCTTTGTAAGAGAAAGAATGTTAATCATTTTTGACTGTGGTTTTCTGATCTCGTCAGAAATTTATGAACAGTTATAATTTTTAATTGTGAACATATACTTTATTCATAATTTATCTATGTGTAATACAAAATAGTTCAGTATGGACATTGCAGAAAGTACAGTGAAATTATGACATTCCTAATTTTGCTCACCAAGTGGGTGCAAAAAATGTAACCCGTACCACACACGATAAGAATATACTTCTGTTGCAATTAAAGCTACAGACCCTCGTTATATCAATGACATTAGATAGTAGCCATTCCCCACTGTAACTTGGCGGCAGCTGCTCCAAGCTTTAGTGTGTCCCTCAGCGTGTAGTCCTGGACCAAGAAATGTGTCAGTTTGTAATATTTGGTTGAGGTTGACTCTTTGCACGGGACAGACCAAAGAGCTATAATGGCTCAAAAACCTAGCTCAAGAACATGAGGGTGTGTCAGAAATTCTGCAATTTTTGTTTTTAGTTCCATGCACATTTCCTCTACCCTTTAAGATATTTTATCAACAATCAATTTTACCAGAACATCATTTGATCCCGTAATGAATGGAGCAGTTAGATATTGGTAATTTGTCACCAGAAATAGTCAGGTGATATATATTGTACTGTCATCAATTACTTAATTGCTATGGAGACAGTTTAACCAATCACTTAAAACAAAGTCATACTGATACTTTGACAGTAAAAATGAATATTCAAAAGAGTACATTCACAATGTAGATAGCTTCAACATCAAAGAAAGTGCTAACAATTCCACAGAAACTGTAAAGATTAGCCACTGATAATATTGTGAGTTGGTGTATCATAATTTGGAGGTGCCGGTGTTGGACTGGGGTGTACAAAGTTAAAAATCACACAACACCAGGTTATAGTCCAACAGGTTTAATTGGAAGTACACTAGCTTTCGGAGCGTCGCTCCTTCATCAGGTGGTAGTGGAGGGCTCAATCCAACACACAGAATTTATAGCAAAAATTTACAGTGTGATGTAACTGAAATTATACATTGAAAAATTTATTGTCTGTTAAACCTTTCATCTGTTAGAATATCACGATAGTTTTACTTCTTTCGTGTGTAAATCACAAAATCTTTTTTTAAAAGGGTTAGCTGTTAACAATGGTGATAGCTAGACAATATGTTGAAGGTGTTAGCCCCCGTGTTCTCTGTCTATGCCATGATGTTTAGATTGATCCTAATCTAAAAAGTGAGATAATGGAGTTTTACATGAATTCATGCAGTTTTTGAGCAAAGTACAATGTAACCCTGCAAATACAAATTCACCCCACAAAATATATGTGTGCATGTGGGTCTTTGTCTGTCTGTATGTGTGTGTCTGTCTGTGTTGGGGGTTGTGAGTGTGAGAAAGCATATGTGTGTGTGTAGTGAGTGCAGAGTGTCTTAAGTCTGTGAGGGGGTGCATGTGTGAGTGTGGGAGTGTGTGTGTCTGTAAGGGTGTGTGTGGGTGTCTGTGTGTGCATCTGTGTATATGTGTGTCCGTGTATATGTGTGTATAGGAGTGCCTGTGTGTGTGTGAGAGTGTGTGTGTGTAGGAGTATTTGTGTGTGTGTATAGTGCAATGGTGGTCACCTGTAGTGTGACATGAACCCAAGGTCCTGGTTGAGGCCCTCCCTATGGGTACCGAATTTAGCTATCAGCTTCTGCTCGGCCACTTTTCGCTGCTGCCTGTCCCGAAGTCTACCTTGGAGGATGGTCACCCGAAGGTCCGAGGTCGAATGTTCTGGACCACTGAAGTGTTCCCCAACTGGGAGGGAACCCTCCTGTCTGTTGATTGTTGTGCAGTGCCCATTCATCCGTTGTCATAGCCCATTCATCCGTTGTCTTCTTCCTCATGCTCATTCAGTGAATTCTATCCAGCCAGGTTGATACCCCTTCCATTAGCTCCTACACTGATTATATTTCAGTGTAAGATCTTGAGGAAGGGAATATTTCTGATCCAGTTTGTCTTTTCCAGTGGATAAATGTGTTGCCTTCATTCACAACCTTTAACCAGTAATATTTCATCTTCAGGTCCCCATTTCAAAATTTGAATATTCCCTTTACTGCTTGGTCACTACAATTAAATAATTCATAACTGGCAAGTGTGAAAGACAACTGACTTGGGTGATGTTGCCTAGATTTTCCATGTCCTATTGTTACCGTCCACTCTGGAAGTATTGAGGACAGAATCGCTGAGAGTGGAAAGTAATCATGTGGGGGCATCCCAAGGACAATTTGCCATGCTGCAGAACTGCACATGGAACTGTAACATGCTGTGCCTCCACACACTCCCTCACACTGTTTCCATCTTAACCTATAAGGCCTTTCAATAGTTCAAAACTTAATGAGTGGAAAACAACAAAGGAGGCACTTCAATCATCACATTACGTTGAAAAATGACCAGCGTTTACTGTACAGGCCAGAGCACAATCTATCCACTGACTGAGATGGAGCACTTTGCTTTACAGCACTGTGATAACCTTGTTTATTAGTGCAGTTGTAGGAAGTGGAAATTCTGGTCAAAATGTGACCAAGACAAATTAGTTAGTCTTGCAAATGTGAAAGTCCCATTTCATACACACCCACTTAGTGCAAGAGAGGAATAAAGGTCACAGGTTGCTTTCAGCCACAATTTTATCCTGAGCTTATCAAATTTTCACTGTACTTTCACTCGAACATGTTCTTGTTAGCTATTGAACTCAAATTTCCGAGGTGCCTTTATTTAATTTTATTCTGAAGAACAACTTGTTTTGCAGAGAATTTAAGAAAGGACTCTTTATAAATGTTTAATATTTTCACATCAAATTGTGCTCTCCGGTAGAAAGAAGAGTATTATAGCCCAGCTTGAAGTTCACCTTCATATTGAAAGACATAGGAAAAGGAGCATTACTTTCTCTTTCGGACTTGTATTCTCTTTGGCAAGTGGTAATAACTTTATAATTTTCTGAATGTGCAGGGTACAATTTACTTACACCCACTGTGTACAATGGGGCAATATTAATGGAAATTTATGAACTCGAGATTTACTTTCAATGGCTGGAAAATTGCCAAAATACAGCAAGGCTCCCTGACAGGAGAATGAGTACTGAAAATTAAACCTTGCCAGTTCAACAAATTTTTGACATCACTGCTGCATATAACATATTATTGTTATATTATTCCATGTTTAATGTGACAAAAGATCTTGCTCCACTATACAGATAATAAAAAAGACAGAACACATGAAGCAAATTTTCTAGTCATCAGATCAGTTGGAGAATGAACGTATGACTGTATCAGGATCCAGTTTAAACCCGATCCACAGATCTATGTGTGAATTTCTGGGAAGTTTAAACTTCTGACAGTCGGTATCCCTGCTCTCAAGAGCTGTCCATGAAATCTTCAGCTCTGAGCTAAAGTTGGATTCTTGGTATAGAACTGGATGGTTATCCAGGAAATATCAGGCAGATTAAAACCTAGTCTAAGAACTGGGTAACTAAACAACTGATTCTTCAACGGCCCCATCCATGACTCCTGACCTCTGACCTCAACAAAAGTCGAGAGTGTGTGTTGCTGGAAAAGCACAGCAGGTCAGGCAGCATCCGAGGAGCAGGAGAATCGACGTTTCAGGCAGGAGCCCTTCATCAGGAATGAGGCTGGGAGCCTCGGGGATGGAGAGATAAATGGGAGGGGGTTTGGGCTGAGGAGAAGGTAGCTGAGAGTGCAATAGATGGATGGAGGTGGGGGTAAAAGTGATAGGTCGGAGAGGAGGGTGGAGCGGATAGGTGGGAAGGAAGATTGACAGATGGAACACGTCATGAGGCCAGTGCTGAGCTGTGAGGTTGGAACTGGGGTAAGGTGAGGGGAGGGGAAATGAGGAAACTGGTGAAGTCCACATTGATGCTCTGGGGTTGAAGGGTCCTGAAGCAGAAGATGAGCCATTCATCTGTTCTTCCTCGCAGTGTTGGGTGATAAGTGAGTGGCAATGGAGGAGGCCTAGGACCTGCATGTCCTTGGCAGAGTGGGAAGGGGAGTTGAAATATTTGGCCATGGGGCAGTAGGGTTGATGATTGGTGCGGGTACCCCAGAGATATTCTCTGAAGCGCTCTGCAAAAAGGCCGCAACAATGCAACTAACACCCCTGATGCCTCACAGCACCCCGACAACTGTGCCTTGACTTGACTGCCACTAGACCTGATTATCCAGCCAACTACCCAACTAACCCCTGACCTGACCTAATGCTAATATACATGACAACCTGACCCGACTGTTCACTGACCTAACGACCCACCCATGCACTAATGAACCTACTAATTTATGCACGTAGTTAGCTTTAAAGTGATGAGCAAATGAAACAAAGGTGAGGAGAGAAAAAGCTTTTTCACTCAGCGTGTTGTTAGTGATTGAAAAGCACTGCTTTGAAATGTGGTGGAGACCAGTTCAATTGAAACATCCAGGAGGGTATTAACTGTTTTCATGGATAGTAATAGTGCGTTAGGATATGTGGATAACGCAGGAAATTGGTACAAATTAATAGAGCCGGATTTGATAATAGAGCTGGTGCAGATGTAATGGGCTGGATGGCTGTTCACAGCACTCTAATAGTTCTGTGATTTGGTAAAACCTATTCAGTCATTCACCCAATCATCAACTCACCTTATTGCTTATATTAAAAGGCTGGACCTTCAAACTTACTGTACAGCAGCTATTGTAGTAAAAAGGAGAATGTCCCATCTTCCTGACTCAACAGCATTCTGATGGATCTTTCTGAAAATCACCACACTGTGTATTTCTGTGAAAGCTGGGTTTGCCAGACCTTGGCAGGAAGAACAGCAATTTCAAGGTGGTGGAGTTTATGAGAATAGCTCATCATTGTCAGTGTTCAGAAGAAGTGAAATTATGGGTTTTAGTGCAATCCACTGCTCATATTATCACATTTACCATGAGGTTCTCATGAAAGACCCTTCTCTTCAACCTCTCTTCTTTCCTGAACTGTGGTGACCCTTAGGTTCAACCACCACGAGTGTCTCTCTCTGATGAAAGAGCAGCCCTATGGTCCTGTATGGCTATGATGCCTTGTAATTTTACCGTACAGTAGCCTTTGAACATATGCAGGCAATCAGATCCCACATTGCTTCCCTCAATGATTTCTGGTTAACCTTCCAGTTGGCCGAGTATTATTTTGTGGCCAGGTATAAAACTGCTGTCTTTTGCAGCCTCTGTTATCTTGCACCTACACCTTGTAACTTCCCTCCCACCCCTGCCGCACTTACAATTTCCCTGTCCTTTCCAGCCTCCCTCCAGCGTCTCTCTTTGCCGAATGCCTTTAGTGTCTTACTCTCTCCATCTTCTACCACCACTCCTGTAGCATCTCCTCTATCTGTCCTCCAAACCAATCCTTGCAAATGCCTCTTCCCTTTGTTCTCCCATCACACTCCAGCATCACTCTCGCAATCTTCCCCCCCTTACCCTTGCAGATACTCTCTCTCTCTCTATCATCACCATTGACATCTGGACCCATTCCTCTGTCCTCCTTCCTCTTTCCGCTACTGAAGCCTCTCTCCTTTCTCTTCCTCCTTTTTCATCTTTATAGCCACCTCTATCTGTCTCTCTCCCTGCTTTTACCTTTGTAGCCTTTTTCCCTCCACCTCTAACCTCTGTCTCTCTCTCCCACACTGACCTGGCAACTAATATTTCTTCAGTTGGCTCTGGCCTGCCCTTGAACTGAGAGGTTTGGTACACCTTTTCAAAAGGGGAGTTGAGCGTTGTGGAGTCACATGTAGGGCAAACTAAGTAAGGATGCTAAATTTTGTTCCTCAAAGGACATTATGGAACTATATGGATTTTTATGCAAATCAATGATAGTTAATTGTCGCCATAATTGAGGCTTGTTTTATATTCTAGGTTTATTGACCACATTTGAATGGTGGAATTTGAACCATGTCCTCCGAGCATTGGTGTGGGCTTCTGGATGGCTGTCTGTTGATATTGCCATAATGCCATCCTCTCCAGCCACCACATGCTAACTCCTCATGTTTATACAGTTTTCAGTGATTCCAGCATTCTCTCTTCATGACAGTGGCTGCACAGACCCAGTTTCTGTATATATGGTTTTCTGATAAGACTTTGCATTTCAAATGTTGGAATTGTGTTTGTGTTTGTTGAACTTCTGAAACATAAATGATAATAGGTTTGACTTTGCTGGATATAAATAAAATGATTTCCTGCTCTCTTCAGTCCAAATTGTTTTGCCCTGTCTATTCTTGGGAGCTGGGAGCTGATAACAGCATGACAAGGCCAACAGGGCATCTGGAACATTGCTGAACAAGGGACCATTGGTGTATCATCTTAATCAATGTGATTTCAAGCTTGGTAAATAGATATCATGGACAGTGAAGCAGATGAAAGGAGAGGAGAAAGAAAGAGTCAGAATAGAGAACGAAGGAAAAAAAAATCAAACTATATTGTTAAACCTCTAAAATAATAATTCACGGGGGGATCTAAGATGGCGGCGATCTGAGAAGATCACACTGCAGAGCTTCGCATCGCAGCAGGAGCAAGACGGTCCTTTAACCCACCCAACCCAGGTCATCAGGATTTCTTGGGGTGTTGGAAAGATTGTGGAGCCCCAAGAAACATTTAAAAATTGACTTACCTGTATTTTCAGCTGTCCAGAAATGCCTAAAAAGGGAGGAGGAGCATCTGAGGCCAGGCCTGCAGCTCAGCCTGCAGCAGCCTCAGAGCAGATTACTCTCCAGGACCTGGTGAACCAGCTCTTGAAATCTCGCGAGATGTTGGGGAAACAGATTGAAGATAAGCTGGCTCCAGTCCCTCTCATGCTGCAGAAGCATGAGCAGCAGCTGGGAGACCTGGAGAAGAGGACGGATGAGATGGATCACAGGGTCACAGTGGTGGAAGCTGATGCCAGTTCATTCAAGGAATAGATCCAAGCCCTGAAGGCACAGGTTCATAATTTGCGTGACTAAGTGGATGATCTTGCAAACAGTGCAGGAGAAAAAACATTCGGATCATCGGTCTGCCCAAGGGTAAGGAAGGTGAGCGGCCTGCGGAATTTGTTGAAGATTGGCTTCCGAAATTCCTTGACTTGGAGACTGGCATGAGAGGATTGAAGATAGAGAGGGCTCACCGGGTCACAGCACGGAGGTCGGGTCTGGGTCAAAGCCCTCGTCCTTTCCTGATGCGGTTCCATCATTACCGGGATAAGGAGAGAGTCATGGAGGCTTCCAGACTCCAGGGGAAGGATCCAAAGGCCCTAATTTACGAGGGGTCTAAGATCATGTTTTTTCAAGACTTTTCAGTGGCGGTGATCCAGAAATGAAAATCGTATGATGGTGTCAAGAGAAGATTGAAGGAGCTTGGGATTCAGTACTCCCTGAGATATCCGGCAGTGCTTCGGATCACCTTAGATGGATCCATGCATCTCTTTGACACATCAGAGAAGGCAAGACAAACTAACCTAAGTTAAACAATTGTAGTATGTATAAATATCATTGCTTGGGTATGCGTTTATCATTCTGTAAAAGAAATGGAGGAAATCCGGTTGGAGCTTTGATTTTCCCCCTTATTTTTACCTCTATTGATAATAATTTGGTTCAAACTATGTCTGGCGGTGGTTAAGATGTACATTTTAAATTTCTAAGTTAGGACATACCAAGGATGGGTGGGGTATTTATTTCCCCTTTTCTTATAAAATAATGTTTTTTTTATTAATATTGATATTCTATGGGGTGTTTATTCTTTTTAGCTTGTGCTTGCGATGTGGCTCTAGCTGGGATAAGTAAAGGTGGTTGAGATGGTTTGATGCCTATTTATGGGCAGTTCGGGATGGGTAGTTGCCCCCTCTGGGCAGAGGGTGAGTTCCCCTACTCAGTGCTATTGGCGCTTTATATGTTGGCTTGTTTTCTGGTTTTTGTTGTTTTTTATTTTTAATAATTTTGTATGTTTGTTAAATGTAGTGGTTTTAGTTTATGTAGTTTTTATATTTGGTGGATCATGTGACACTAAGGTTCAGCAATTTGTGGTTTGGGTTCCTCCTCTCTGGAATTTAAATGTAATTGCAGAAGATTATGGCTAATGATGTGATTAAATGGTGTACCTGGAATATCAAGGGAAGTCACTCACCAATTAAGAGGAAGAAGGTACTCTTGAGTCTTAGAAAGGAGAAGGTAGATATTGCTTTGTTACAGGAGACACATTTGGATGACAAGGAGCATCTGAAATTACAGCAGAATGGCTTTGACTGAGTTTATTTTTCATCATTTAATACCAGAAGTAGGGGAGTGGCTATATTGGTTAGGAAAAATCTCTCATTTAGATTGTTGGAATGTGTTAAAGACACATACAGGAGATTTGTAATTTTTAAAGCCTTGATAAATGGGGAAGGATATGGCATTTTAATGTTTATTGTCCCCCAGCTCATCCTCTTAAATTCTTGGTAGATGCTTTTTCTAAACTGATAAGTCTCAAGTCTCAGCACATCATTATAGGGGGAGATTTTAACTGCCTCATGGAACCCACAGTAGACAGGTTGCCTAAAGGTCTCTTGATACCCTCTGCACAAACTAAACAGTTTTTGGGTTTGTGTGGGGAATTAGGATTGGTGGACGTCTGGAGGTGTCTCCACCCTACAGGTAGGGATTTCACGTTTATCTCCAATCCACACAGATGTCACACAAGGATTTATTTTTTTCTGACCCCTGCGGTAAACCTGGATCTGGTGGCATCCTGTACGATTGGTAATATTGCCATCTCTGATCATGCTCCAGTGTACCTCATGGTTAAAATTAAGGATGTTACAGTGGATTCAAGGTACTGGCGAATGGACCCCTTTATTCTCATGGACAGCAAGTTTGTGGAGTATTTCTCCAGGGAATTTTGGGCATTCCTAGACATCAACATAGGCTCGGTTGATAGCTCATCTGTTCTCTGGGAAACTGCCAAAGCTTATGCCAGAGGGTTAGTTATTTCATATTCCACAAGTAGGAAGCGGCAGAAGGGTGAGCAGCAATGTCTCCTTGAAGCACGGTTGAAGGCAACCGAGAAGGTCTATTTTGACAGACCCTCATTGGTCAAACTACAGAGGATTACGGCACTGCGGTCTGCACTAAATTCTGGTGCTCAAGCAGACGGCAAAGAAGGAGCTGGCTTTTGCAAAGCAAAGGTTATACGAGCATGGTGACAAGCTAGGCAAATACTTAGCATACCTTGCCAGAAAGAGAAGTGCCCCACAAACCATTACAGCGATTAAGGAAGGGTCTGGGAACCTAACATGTGACATTACAGAGATTCTACTCTAAATTATATCAGTCTGAGAATTGTGAGGAGGGGCAGGCCAAAATGGAATCCTTTTTTAGAGATCTGAAGCTCCCGGGTGTGGCTCCCCAACAACAGTCCTTTCTCAATGCCCCATTATCAGAGCAAGAAGTGAAGGAAGCTATGAGGCAGCTTCAGAGTGGAAAGGCGCCTGGTCCTGATGGAGTTCCCAGTGAATTCTATAAGGAATTTATAAGTAGACTGTCAGGCCTAATGCTGAATATGTTTACTGATTCATACAGTCATGTTTGTCTCCCACCATCTCTGAGAGAGGCCAATATTTCACTTATCCTTAAAAAAGGGAAGGATCCGGAAGAATGTGCTTCATACAGACCCATCTCGCTTTTAAATGTGGACTTTAAGATCCTTTCTAAGGCACTTGAGTTAAGGCTGGGGACTGTGTTACCCTCTATTATTAAAGAGGATCAGACGGGCTTCATAAAGGGTCGCAGATCCTCCAATAATGTTAGGAGGCTGCTTAACGTAATTCAAGCATGCCAACAGCAGTCAGTACAGGGATTGGTGATTTCTTTAGATGCAGAGAAGGCATTTGACCGAGTTGAGTGGCCGTACCTTTTCTATACTCTAGACCGGTTTGGTCTGGGTGAAGTTTACATAAGATGGGTAAAGGTTCTCTACAGTGTACCTCTCACTGCAGTCATCACCAACGGGGTACGATCAAGCAATTTTAATATTTCTAGGGGCAGCCGGCAGGGCTGTCCCCTTTCACCATTACTTTTTACGTTGGTGATTGAACCGTTGGCAGAGGCCATTCGTGGGGATCTCAATATATCAGCTCCAGAAGTGGGGTCAAAATTACATAAGATCTCGCTGTATGCAGATGATGTTCTAATTTTCTTGACAAATCCAGCAGTTTCAGTGCCTTGTCTGATACAATGCATTCACGCGTTTGGCGCTTTTTCAGAGTATAAGATTAATTTTGCAAAATCAGAGGCTATGCCTATGGGTGGTCTTACGAAAGAGTTGGCTCTTGAGAATGACTATAGATTCCCATTTAGGTGGTCACAGGGGGGTTTTGTGTATTTAGGCATATTCATTACTCCAGTTCTGGATTGGCTGTTCAAAGCCAATTTTACTCAATTATTTGAAAAAATTAAACAAGATCTCCAAAGATGGGAGGCACTTCCAGTCTCATGGTTGGGTTGGATAGCGCTTATTAAGATGAATATTCTCCCTCGTTTGCTATACCCTATCCCCCTGATTTTCAATAAACAAACACTCAGGAGACTGAACGGTTGGTTCAGCTCCTTTATCTGGCACTGGAAACGGCCCCTCATTAAATTAGCCAAACTGCAGTTGCCTCACAGATTGGGGGGAGTAGACCTTCTGGACATTAAAAATTACCAATTAAGCTCGCTTTTGACCTATATAAGTGATTGGGTTTGTGGGGACCCTCTTTCAATATGGCTAGATATCAAAGTCTCCCAGGCAAGGTGCCCCCTTACCAGTTTGCTGTTTTTGGACAAGGTGAGGACAGTTAGGGAATATTGCCATAACCCAATAGTCATCAATACTGTTAAAGCATGGAGGGCAATTCGGCAGAGGGAAGGTAATATTGGCAAAACATCTTTGTTTACACCTTTAGTGGGTATGCCGAGTTTACAACCAGATATGATAGATTCAGGATTTAAACGTTGGGCAGCTAGGGGTATATCTTGCATGGGTGATTTATTTGAGGGAGATGCAATGATGTCCTTTGATCAGTTAGTACGGAAGTACGAGTTACCTAATAGAGACCTCTTTCGTTTTTTTCAAGTTAGGGATTTTATTCAAAAAAAGACCACACTTTCTCTCTGTTTTGACTGATCCCTACAAATCTGACATAGAAAGAGGGGTACTAAGGGCTAAGCGTACACTCTCTGTCAGTACTCTATATCACCAATTGGGGGGTGCCACCTCAGATGATTCTGATCGACTCTGCAAGATGTTGGAAAGAGAGCTGGGTGTTGAAGTTTCCTCAGAGGCATGGGAGGATATTTGGGAGAATGTGAGGAAGATATCAATTTGCAA
The DNA here is from genome assembly GCF_037043375.1 of Chiloscyllium plagiosum. NCBI lineage: Eukaryota > Metazoa > Chordata > Chondrichthyes > Orectolobiformes > Hemiscylliidae > Chiloscyllium > Chiloscyllium plagiosum. The sequence continues at coordinate 39,293,265 of NW_028270148.1, forward strand.
TAGGACCCATGCTTTACAGTTGAAGATTCTCCACAGGGTCCACTTAGCCCCAGACCATTTGTCAAAATTTAAACCAGGAGTATCTTCAGCATGCCCCAAGTGCAAGGTCTGTACGGGCACTCTTACCCATTGTCTTTGGCCTTGTGACAGGCTTCAAACATATTGGAGCGCTGTGGTGCGTGCAATGAAGAGGATTTTAGGTGTAGGGATGGAGAAGGACCCTATTTCGCTCCTTTTGGGCCTACCCATTGTATTTCCTGCAGACTTGCATAAGGCAAAACTTTTCAATATTCTTACATTCTGTGCAAGAAGAATATCTTGCTAGGTTGGATATCAGAAAACCCCCAGGCCTGTTCGGGTTGGCGGAAGATTGTTATGGAGCATATTCCCCTGGATTTTCTCACAAATATGGTACACCACAAAACTGAGAATTTTTACAAGACATGGCAACCCTTTTTGAAATACCTGGACACAGATTTATCTGCCACACTAACAAGGGCTTTTATATAGCCGTAACGATTGTGTTTCATGAGTCCAATATCCAGGGAGGAGGAACTGTGAATGTATGAGTGTTTTGTTGGGCTGGGCTGAGTTATTACTATTTATTTGTTTGTTGTTAGGTATTTATTTAGTTAGTTAAATAGCTAGTTTAGTTTTTTTTTATTTTATTCTTCTCTATATATGTTTATACATTCGTATAGGAGGGTGGGTTGGGGATTTTTTTTATTATTTGAGTTTAGTTTTGTACTATTTTTGTACTGTTTTGAATTGCATTGTTTTGTATTTGTTGTAATATTTAAAAATCTATTTTTTCTTAATAAAAATATATTATATAAAAAATAATAATTACTCTGTGAAAGACTGAGACTCCAATTGTTTAAATTTTCTGACCCAGAATTAGAGACACTACTTCAGAGAGTCCTAGATATATACAGCACAGAAACAGACCCTTCGGTCCAACCCGTCCATGCCGACCAGATATCCCAACCCAATCTAGTCCCACCTGCTAGCACCTGGCCCATATCCCTCCAAACCCTTTCTATTCACATACCCATCCAGATGCTTTTTAAATGTTGCAATTGTACCAGCCTCCATCACTTCCTCTGGCAGCTCATTCCATACACATGCCACCCTCTGCATGAAAATGTTGCCCCTTAAGTCTCTTTTATATCTTTCCCCTCTCACCCTAAACCTATACCGTCTAGTTCTGGACTCTCCCATCCCAGGGAAAAGACTTTGCCTATTTATCCTATCCATGCCCCTCATAATTTTGTAAACCTCTATAAGGTCACCCCTCACCCTCCAATGCTCCATGGAAAACAGCCCCAGCCTGTTCAACCTCTCCCTATAGCTCAAATCCTCCAAACCTGGCAACATCCTTGAAAATCTTTTCTGAACCCTTTCAAGTTTCACAACATCTTTCCGATAGGAAGGAGACCAGAATTGCACACACTATTCCAACAGTGGCCTAACCAATGTCCTGTACAGCCGCAACATGACTACCCAACTCCTGTACTCAATACTCTGACCAATAAAGGAAAGCATACCAAACACCTTCTTCACTATCCTATCTACCTGCCACTCCACTTTCAAGGAGCTATGAATCTGCAGACCAAGGTCTCTTTGTTCAGCAACACTACCTAGGACCTTACCATTAAATGTATAAGTCCTGCTAAGATTTGCTTTCCCAAAATACAGCACCTTGCATTTATCTGAATTAAACTCCATCTGCCACTTCTCAGTCCATTGGCCCATCTAGTCCAGATTCTGAGGTAATCTGAGGTAACCCTCTTCACTGTCCACTACACCTCCAATTTTGGTGACACCTGCAACATGTTCCGCAAAACCTCTCATTTTTGAATGTTTAATTCTTCACTTTCTCAACCGGAGGGGTGGATTTTCAGTCATTAACAATGATCACACTGTCAATGGTGTCCTTATCCTGTTAATGATCATATCCTGGAGCTTTCACAGTTAGATGAGCAGTTAGATGAACTTTGGAGGCTGAGTGACTGGAGGGACATTGGATAAGGGGAGCAGCAATGGGAGCTCAGTTGGGTGAGAAGAAGACATGTCCAAACAAAGGCTAGCAAACGCTACACTTTCTCAACCCACTGTTTTTCTCTGCAACAAATGCAATATAGGCTGTGATGACTGAGCTTCACCAGATATCCAGCCTTAACCAGCATCACAGCACAAACTATCATCTCATGAGACAAATGGCTGCCAAATGAATTCTTTCTTTCTCCAATGAGTTTAGGGATAATTAAGGAATGTAATGTGAAATTCAAAGGGAGGTCAAAGGTGAAATTTTCTGATGGTGAAATGGTGCAAATCATTTGCACCTCTTTCATGACAATTTACTATGCTTGGCACCTTCTTCCTTATCATAATTTGCAGACTGATTTGTGCATTGATTACTACAGCATGCATTGTCCAGACACCATTACTTGTTCAGCAAATTCCTTCATAACATCAGGATAAATGTTTAGCTTGGTTCAGTGATGACAGTCCTACTTCTACATCAGAAAGTTGAGAATTGAAGCCCGCCTGCAGGTCTTGAATATATATAATTTATCAGATATAATTTAAAATGTGTAATGTGTAATTTAAACTGACACACTTAGGTAACATCTTTAAATGCTTATAGCACTGAATGAATCCCTTCTACTTCATCATCAGCTGACCATATTTAGTACGTAGTAATAAACAGGAGCGTATATAAATGCCATTACTGTAATTAGACAGTAAGCAAATCTGACAAAGTTCCTAAGTGCAACTTTCTCCCTTTTCACATTTCCTCTTAGGTTTTACCTTCTTCAGTAAACATTTTGAGACATTATGTGAGGAAAGTTACTTGCTCTGCATATTTTTAGCATACTGGATGAAGGTCAGGACTAAGTAACAGGCAGTTTCAAATATTTTACCAGTCTTAATTAATTATTTTCATTGGCTTCATGATGACATACAAACATATAGGGGTTTATAAAATCATGAGGGGCATGGATATGACAAACAGACAAGGTCTTTTCCCTGGGATGGGGAGTCCAGAACTAGAGGGCATAGGTTTAGGGTGAGAGGGGAAAGATATAAAAGAGAACTAAGGGGCAACGTTTTCACGTAGAGGGTGGTACGTGCATGGAATGAGCTATCAGAGGATGAGGTAGAGGCTAGTACAATTGCAACATTTAAAAGGCATCAGGAAGGGTTTGGAGGGATATGGGCTGGGTGCTGGCAGGTGGGACTAGATTGGATGGGCATGGGCGAGTAGATTGAAGGGTCTGTTTCTGTGCTGTACATCTCTATGACTCTATATATGTATGTACATGTACACATGTGTAAAGACATCCAAACTTTGATGCTTAGGAATATGTGCACACAAACAACACAAACCTACATATATACATACAGGCTTGCACATCTTGGTGTGTGTGGAGCCAGAGGAGATGGGAGAAGCACTAAATGAATATTTTTCATCAGTATTTACACTGGAAAAAGACAATGTTGTTAAGGATAATACTGAGAAACAGGCTACTAGACTAGATGGGATTGAGGTTCACAAGGAGGAGATGTTAGAAATTCTGGAAAGTGTGAAAATAGATAAATACCCTGGACCACATGGGATTTGTCCTAGGATTCTCTGGGAAGCTAGGGAGGAGACTGCCAAACCTTTGGCTTTGATCTTTATATTGTCATTATCTACAGGAATAGTGCCAGAAGCTTGGAGGATAGCAAATGTTGTTGCCTTGTTCAAGAAGGAGACTAGAGACAAGCCTAGTAATTATAGACAAGTGAGCTTCGGTCATAGGTAAAGTGTTGAAAAAGGTTATCAGAGATAGGATTTATAATCATCTGGAGAGGAATAAGTTTATTAGGGATAGTCAACACGGTTTTGTGAAGGGTAGGTCGTGCCTCACAAACTTTGAGAAGGTGACCAAACAGGTGGATGAGGGTAAAGCAGTTGATGTGGTGTATATAAATTTCAGTAAGGAATTTGATAAGGTTCCCCATTGTAGGCTACTGCACAAAATACAGAGGCATAGGATTGAGGGTGATCTAGCGGTTTGGATCATAAATTGGTTAGCTGAAAGAAGACAGAGGGTCATGCTTGATGGGAATTGTTCATCCTGGACCTAAGGTTTTTTTCACATTAGATTCTCTACAGTTTGGAAACAAGCCATTTGACCCAACAAGTCTGCACTAACCACCTGAAGAGTAACACACCCAGACCCATTCCCCTACCCTATACTTACCCCTGACTAATGCACCTATACACCTTTGGACTGTGGGAGGAAACCCATGCACATGGGGAGAATGTGCAAACTCCATACAGACAGTTGTCTGAGGCTGGTTTCGAACCTGGGTCCCTGGCATTGTGAAGCAGCAATGCTAACCACTGAGCCACCATATCCACCCCTACTAGTGGTGTACTGGAAGGATCTGTTTTGTATTCACTGCTGTTTGTCAGCTTTATAAATGACCTGGATGTGGGCTTAGAAAGATGGGTTAGTAAATTTGCAGACGACACTAAGGTCAGTACAGTTATGGATAGTGCCTAAGGATATTGTAGGTTACAAAGGGACATAGATAAGCTGCAGAGCTGGGCTGAGAGATGGCAAATGAAATTTAATGCAGAAAAGTATGAGGTGATTCACTTTGGAAGGAGTAACAGGAATGCAGAGTACTGGGTGAATGGTAAGATTCTTGGTGGTGTAGCTGAGCAGACAGATGTCGTTGTCCATGTTCATAGATCCCTCAAAGTTGCCACCCAGCTTGATAGGGCTGTTATGAAGGCATACAGTGTGTTTGCTTTTATTAGTAGAGAGATTGAGTTTCAGAATCATGAGATCATGCTGCAGCTGTACAAAACTCTGGTGCAGCTGCAGTTGGAGTATTGTGTGCAGTTCTGGTCACCGCATTATAGGAACAGTGTGGAAACATTGGAAAGGGTTCAAAGGAGTTTTACTAGGATGTTGCCTGGTATGGAGGGAAGGTCTTACAAGGAAAGGTTGAGGGATTTAAGGCTGTTTTTGTTCAAGAGAAGAAAGTTGAGAGGGGACTTAATTGAGACATATGACAATCAGAGGGTTAGATTGGGTGGACAGTGAGAACCTTTTTCCTAGCATGGTGATGGCTAGCACGAGGGAGCAAAGCTTTAAACTGAGGGGTGGTAGATATAGGACAGATATCAGAGGTAATATCTTTACTCAGATAGTAGTAGGGGAATGGAATGCACTGCCTGCAACAGTTATAGACTTGCCAACTCTATGGGCATTTAAATGGTCATTGGATAGGCATATGGACAAGAATGGTATAGTGTAGATTAGATGGGCTTCAGGTTGGTTTCACAGGGCAGTGCAACATCGAGGGCCAAAGGGCCTGTACTGCGCTGTAATGTTCTATGTTCTATATACATACAGACATATTGAGATAAAATTCGAATTGAAACCAATTGAAGGGAAAATTAAATGTGGTGTTCAATAGATGAGCAATATACTGCTACTCAATTTCTGTCCCTGATGTAGTTAAATATATACGCAGACTTCTAATTCCATAAACTGTCACTACTATCTATATTTGTACTATGCAATTATTTGCATATAGTCAGAAAGCAGTTGCCTATTTTACCTTATTAATTTGAAACATAGACACAGAACCAGAATTTCATAGAATTGGGTCATCTCCAGATTCCTTTAAAAATAGTGAGCAGGACCTGATTTTAGGATTCTTGCTTCTATATCTGGTACTGGCAACACTGGCACTGAACACAGGCTCCTGTTGAATTAATCTATTACGAGGCTTAGAGCTCAGCCAATGAACAGCATCAACAGAACCTGATGTTCCTGACAGCACTATTCTGAATGCTTGGCTGAGATCCAAGACTCACTAACGTATGAGCAAAGCAGGGGCTCTGTTTGAATAAGATTAAATGGAGTGTTTTCTTTGAAATCTTTATGAGGTTATGACAAGTTATTCTTTCTTTGAATTGTTTCTTTTAATGTTTGTTTATTTAAATAAGATTAAAAAGTGTGAAGTGGAGTGAAGCTTCTGCTACTTGTCCTATAATGGTTCTCTCTGACTACACTTCTTTTGTAAGGTTGAAAGAACTATAGCTTTTCATTCAAAGGAGATTTCTGAATGGATGATTTTTTAATGTGAATTTTGAGACCTCCTATATTACTATATAGTCATTGGTGATGTAATGCATATGGGGAATGGGGATGGAGGATATATGGAGGTTATCAAAATGGATTGGAATATGGTTCGATGACACAGTTTTGAGGCCTATCAGTCTTTAGTACAACTGGGATGAAGTCCTGGCCTTTTAACTAGTCTGTTCTCATATCCCTCCATGGCCACAGCTAAATTACTTGCTCAGTGAGCAGTAAATCCTGTTCCCATTTCTCTAGGGCAAAAAGTAGTGCGGGCTAAGGCCATTTTTACATAGTTGACTCCAACAAATCATCAAATTTCCCAATTTGAGCTTCTGATCTTGCTGGCAAAAATCTAGCCTATGTTGTTTATGTTAATGTGCATATTATTAAAGAGAAAGAGGCCATTTGTCTTATTAAGCTGTGTGTCATAAGCACCGATTTCAATTTCATTTTCTTTCTTTTCCATTGTGCACTTTCATCTTTTCTCTTTTTAAGTACTTGTCTAATTCCCTTTTGAATACTGTGTCAGATGGGGCTTTGATAACTGCAATTTATTCTGTATGCTCAGAACCCTTTGAATGAAAACATTTCCAACCACTGTCTTTGTGCATGCGTGTATTTGCACATTAGATGCTATGTACTGGAGAATATCAGTACAGACTAGGTACTCAAGCAATACAGTTTTTACAATTTGAGGAATTCTGAATTGACCCACTGGCAGGTGTTAGCCCCATTAAAATTAATGGAGTCACTATGAACACACCTTGCTGTGTTATTACAGCAATGTGAAGGGATGTAGAGGTACAGAATGCCAACCTCCTTGAGGGTACTAGCATTAAAGATATTTAAACAAGGCAACATGAAGGGTTATAAATCCATCTTTACAGGAGACTGTTTGGGAGACTAATTTAAACTGAAAGTATTCCTCTCACACCTTCCTCCCCTTCAGGCAATGAAGTGTTTGACGTTAAAGTCAGAGAGCAATGGATTTATGAGAAAAGCCCAAGGAGTCGTTGATGTATATTACTAGCTGTCTCAATGGGAAACAAATCTTAAGCAGCATAGGTACCATTAATAAACTACTAAGTCTATATGATTAATATCAGTTTTAGTTTATTAACAAAAAATGTTTTTAATTTTTTGAACCTCTTATTGAAAATTTCACGTTACTAGTTAAAAAAGGTTGGAAAATCTACCCTGCATAATACCCATGCTGATGTTGTGTGCTGATAGTTTTCAGTATTTTCTATCATTTTCTGCACTTCATACGGCTTCTATTGTTTGGTTTTGGGAAAATGTGGGTTGGAGTAAAGAATCATCTTTGTTGCTGGGTTGCCACCTTAATCCCTTGATTAAATGACTACTAATCACCTATAATTATCCACAACCACATATATTTTGGTTCTTATGTTCACCTTTTCCATTGTCTAGAGAAATACCACAGATGCTTCACGAAAAGCAGCTAAGGTTTACTCGTGATGTTCCTGCAGTTTTATGGAGGGTACTTAACTGATTAGTTTAGATTTCAGGATAACTGCTGTTTAAAGGGCTAGTGATTTAATTAACAGTGAGACTTTAGGTACAATCCCTTGTCTGTGCTGAATTAGCTGTTTCTAGGCAGTTATTCCAGGTTCAGCAGAGAGAAATTAGTTTTAACTCATTCTCCAGAAACTGATGTTTGAAAGCATGCAGAACAACAGTAACTTATATTTATTTAGCAGTTCTCATAAAAGTGCCTCAAAACACTTCACAGGATCACACTTTGCAGAAGCACCAAGGAATATAAGGAGATATTTGGTCACATGATATAAAGCTTAGTTAAAAAGGTAGGCTTTAAGGAGCATCTTAAGTGAAGAAAGTGAATTGAGAGAGATGGAGCAGTATAGCGATGAAATTCTAGAACTTAGTGACTGGTACAGCCATCAATGGTGGATCATTAATATGGGGGATGCTCAAGAGACTGGACTTGGTGTGAATTAAAACGGACCTGAGTTTTAGATAATCTCTTTGTTGACAATGCTTTGTTCAGAAGATGATTCCTTCTTGTAGATGGATGGATGAAGTGATCTATCAGTGCTAGTGATGGGTTGACAGGTGGTTTGTAAGCACTATCTTTACTGCAGGATCTTCCCACAATGAAGGTATTAGCTGTCAGCTATGGGAGACAATGAAAGAATGCTGGCTTAAGCATCCATCCCTCTCAGTATTCTCTCTCTGTGGCTGCTCCTCTTAGTTTTTTTTGGCTCAATTTCTTGTATTGAATGACCATTTTGATCATGGTTGGATAATTGTTTCCCACATATTAAGAGAACAGATCTTCATGGAGACTTTGAGATATTATTTGAGCTGTTTCTTTGCATTCCTATTGTAAACCTAACTCCCTGGCACAGCTCTGAGGCATGCATTTTTTGGGCATTCTAATGCCATGTTTCAATCTGTCTCAACTGCTGTGAGATTTTGATGGACTCTATACTTGATACGCCTCCATCTTGGAGAATACCGGTGCTTGTTCTTTTGTCCTGCTCATTGTTTTGCAAGATCCTTCTAAGACAACATTGATGTTATTGTTCGAAACTTTGAAATGGTACCTGAAAGTTACCAAGGTTTCAGCACCAGGGAGAAGTGTAGGGAGAATCACTACCGGATGGAGTTTGAGTTTAATGTCAGGTCTGATATCGTGATTCTTAAATTATGATAGGCTGGATTAGCACATTGATGAAGATGTATAGCACTGAATCCAACATTAGCTTTTTGGGATAATTGACTTTCGTATTATGGGAATTAGGGGCTTTTACAACTATTCATTAATCTCGATTGTAAGCATTGTATTGAGCACATTGATGTGGGTTGGTAGAGAATTTTAATTTCTTTTATGTTCAGGGGAAGTATCATACTTTCATGGACTTCAATGAATATGCCAATGATCTATTATAGTGCTTTTTCAGAGTGAGGACTGACTTGTGCATCATCAGCACAGTGTGGCCCAACACAGAAGTGATTAATGCCTTCACTGAAGTCTTCAGCCAGTTGAAGTTAAAGAGTTTGCTTTTAGTATGATACATTAACACATTTTGGAGAGCTTGTCAGTAATAATTTGCAACATTGTGGCAAGAAAGCTTGGGGATACTGTGGGTGAATGACATAACCCTATTTGAGGCCTGTTTTGATAGTGAAATGTTATCTGTGGTGAAGCCATTGCAAGCTACAGTTAATTGCATATTATATGTAGGCTATAATGATATTTGTAACTTGGTTGGACACCCATACCATTGTAATGTCTTCCATTAGCTTTGCTGAATGGAAGGTTTTTATGAATCTGATGAAAGTCATGTCCAGGGGGATGTTCCACTCTCTGTACTGTCCTGAAGCTGGCGTGTTGTGATGATCATTGTTGGTTTTACCTCAGTCAGTTTTAAAGAAGGACTCTGGAAGGACCTCCACTGCAATTAAGAGATAATCTAGCTGGGTCTTTGCTATCAGTTACAAATAATGTTTTGTCCCTGAATCAGCTGCAGTTTGACTTGTCTCCTTTCTTGAAGGTTGTGAGCATCTCCAAAGTCACTTAGAATGCCTTCGTTGTGCCAGAGAGTCACAAAAAAGATCAGCACATTGCGTATGTGTTTCAGTACTTCAACAGAGGTATTGTCAGTACCGGAAGTTTTTTATTTCTTCATCTGGTTGATAGCAATTATCACTTTGTGAATCATTGTCTCGGTCATTTCTGACTGTATGTTGTTAATCAATCAGAGATGCTGTTACTGTGTACGTACCTGGAGCAGGTTGGACTGCGTCTGACCATATGGCATGGGAAGCTTGGAAACCTGCCCGATGTAGAGAAATACTTGATTAGTTCAAGTGTTCTTTCCAGCAAGTGTTGATGCAGTCTGTCTTTGAGAAGAGTCTTGCTATTATTGGATCTTATCAGTGTTACCATGTCCTTAGGGCACAGAAAACTCTTTTTGAAGGCACACGTGTGTGTATGCAGTGATGAAAGTAGGGAGGAGTTGAATTTATTGAAGAAACAGACTGCCTTCTTTGTCCAAACCATGGGCTCTTCTTTCAGCTTTAGCCATCTGTTTTGGTAAACTATTTCTAGTTTGGTTCATGTTTCCAAATTTGGAATACTGTCTTCAAGACTATGGAGAGCAGAATGCAGTAAGCAGCCAGGAATGCATTTGAATAGCCAAGGCTAGACGTAACAAAAACATGAAGGTCCAAGTAGCGGTGAGTTGAGATGAGGAAAAGCTTAAGTGTCTTTGTAGAAATTGAAATAGGTCATCCTAGCTGATCATGCAAACTACCATTGGAAGTTCATCAAATGTAAAAATCTGACATTACGTTTGTAAAGGAGGAGAAAGTGAGGACTGCAGATGCTGGAGACCAGAGTTGAAAAGTGTGGTGCTGGAAAAGCGCAGCAGGCCAGGCAGCATCCGAGGAGCAGGAGAATCGACATTTCGGGCATAAGCCCTTCTTCAGGAATGCGGCTGGTGTGCCAAGTGGGCACACCAGCCTCATTACATTTGTAAACCTCATTTATGCTCAAACTCTTATCAGGGAAAGGGATGGAGTTGATAGCCAGCAATTAGTGTTTGAGCAGAGACTGAAAACAAATGTCTTCAGTCTTGTCACTATTTAATGAGAAGAAGCTTCTGCTCATCCAGTACTAGATATTGAATAATTAGCAAAAGCTAATTAGGTAATGGTGAGGTAGAGTTGAGCGTCAACAGTGTATGTGTGAGAAGATTAAGGCTGTGCCTTGAGATTGTATCATCAGGGGTTGCCAAGGATCGATCACAGCGAAGACAGGATGTGACATCCAAAGTTCAATGACATGCAGCTACTGCTAAGATTCAAATGTTTAATTTGACAAGGTACCAGCTAGAGTGGTGCCAAGGCAGAAGGTGGCAGCATCTTTAAGGCTAAAAAGGTTAGAAAACTGAAATCACAGGTGAAGTGCCGGAAGACTGGAGGTTGGCAAACATGGTGCCACTTAAGAAGGCTGGTAAGGACAAGCCAGGGAACTATAGACCAGTGAGCCTGGCCTCGGTGGTGGGCAAGTTGTTGGAGGGAATCCTGAGGGACAGAATGTACATGTATTTGGAACGGCAAGGACTGATTAGGGATAGTCAACATAGCTTTGTGCGTGGGAAATCATGACTCACAAACTTAATTGAGTTTTTTGAGGAAGTAACAAAGAGGATTGATGAGGCCAGAGCAGTAGATGTGATCCATATGGACTTCAGTAAGGCGTTCGACAAGGTTCCCCATGGGAGATTGATTAACAAGATTAGATCTCACGGAATACAGGGAGCCATTTGGATACAGAACTGGCTCAAAGGTAGAAGACAGTGGGTGGTGGTGGAGGGTTGTTTTTCAGACTGGAGGCCTGTGACCAGTGGAGTGCCACAAGGATCGGTGCTGAGTCTTCTACTTTTTCATTTATATGAATGATTTGGATGCGAGCATGAGAGGTACAGTTAGTAAGTTTGCAGGTGTCACCAAAATTGGAGGTGTAGTGGACAGCGAAGAGGGTTACCTCAGCTTACAACAGGATCTGGACCAGATGGGCCAGTGTGCTGAGAAGTGGCAGATGGAGTTTAATTCAGATAAATGCGAGGTGCTGCATTTTGGGAAAGCAAATCTTAGCAGGACTTATACACTTAATGGTAAGGTCCGAGGGAGTGTCGCTGAACAAAGAGTCCTTGGAGTGCAAGTTCATAGCTCCTTGAAAGTGGAGTCGCAGGTAGATAGGATAGTGAAGAAGGTGTTTGGCATGCTTTCCTTTATTGGTCAGAGTATTGAGTAGAGGAGTTGGGAGGTCATGCTGCGGCTGTACAGGACATTGGTTAGGCCACTGTTGGAATATTGTGTGCAATTCTGGTCTCCTTCCTATCGGAAAGAAGTTGAGAAACTTGAAAGGGTTCAGAAAAGATTTACAAGGATGTTGCCAGGTTTGGAGGATTTGAGCTTTAGGGAGAGGCTGAACAGGCTGAGGCTGTTTTCCCTGGAGCGTCGGAGGCTGAGGGGTGACCTTATAGAGGTTTACAAAATTATGAGGGGCATGGATAGGGTAAATAGGCAAAGTCTTTTCCCTGGGGTCGGGGAGTCCAGAACTAGAGGGTATAGGTTTAGGGTGAGAGGGGAAAGATATAAAAGAGACCTAAGGGCAACATTTTCACGCAGATGGTGGTGTATATGGAATGATCTGCCAGAGGAAGTGGTTGAGGCTGGTACAATTGCAACATTTAAGAGGCATTTGGATGGGTATATGAATAGGAAGGGTTTGGAGGGATATGGGCCGGATGGTGGCAGGTGGGACTAGATTGGGTTGGGATATCTGGTCAGCATGGATGGGTTGGACCGAAGGGTCTGTTTCCATACTGTACATCTCTCTGACTCTATGATCCTCTTTTCTCTTTGTGTTACCCTCAGCAGTCACAACCACTCCTGGTTCGGCCTATGGGAAGTATGATTCATGCTGTTAATTTAATCAGTTACTGAGGTGACCAGAGTCTTTGGCTTCAGTTAGTTTAATCATATACCTCAGCTGTTGTATGTCCTAACTACACTTTCTGCTCATTTTCAGCTTAACTTCTTTCTTGCCATTTCTCAGCAGTGTGCGGTTAACAAATGGAGCTCACTGTTCATTACGCTCAGAGCTGCCCACGAGTTTTATGACCTTTTGTGCGACAACTTACAGTTATCAAGAGTCTGAGACAGTGTGGCGCCCTCTATAGAGCATCTGGTAACTGTGTTAAGAGACTGTGCCCGTTTAACCAATCAGATTGGTATGTCTGGAAAGGCAATTATGCTTAACTGAGGCAGGCAAAGTCTGATCCGGGGAGAGTAAATTAGAATATTGAATTCAATGTAAAATTATGTGCAGAGAGCATAATAAAGATAATGGATTTTAAAGTGATTTACATAAAGTATTATGTTTATGAATGAATGAATAACATTGAACATTTCGAATTTTGAAGTCAGTTCTCCTTTAATCTACTTTTAATTCTAAACTTACCTTTTTTTCTCTACTATTACTGGAATATGAAAATAGTTGACCTTAGCAGAGCCATGTAAACAAGATTGGTGCTGAATGATTCCATACAATATGTCACCTCTGTTCTTTGGCCAAAAATAAATGATTTGAAATAGAATAGTATTCACAAAGACAAGTAAGTTTTAAAATAATTTGACATTATGCTGACTTCCAGATTCTTTGGTCTGATCCTGCACTGGTTCTGGATTGGCTTATTTCAGCCCTAACTTTAAAAGAAAAGCTTGACCTTTTCTGTCTGATCATTGGTAACTTTCAGCAGCCTACAGTTTCTTTAGTTTTGAGAACTGCTGTTCAATTTAAGATGTTTATGTTGCTGTTAAATTGACTCATTCATTTTGATGTTGTAATTCTTCCGAACAGTTAGTCACTCATTAGAAATGCTGTATGGAAAATATTATGCACGCTGCCAACACAGTGACTGCAGGCAGAGCTGTAGGTGTTAAACACTTCGGGGCTATTTTCGACACTATAAGGAAAGTAAAAATAGCTATATTGATTTTCTTGACAAAAAAGGTAAAACACAAAAGAAATTCAGCTCTTATGATTATTATCCAAGTTCACGTGAGGGTAGATGTTTTAATTATGGAGGAGGTGATTGAAAAGTTACAGGCAGCTGGATATGCACCCAAATATGCACTCAGCACAACTATAATCTGTGAGTCATAGTGATATATATGTATATAATATATATATATATACACACACATATATGTCCACTCACTCATCTCCTGCTTCCTCTTTTTCTCCTGAAAGAGCTCAGATTCTTCTGATCATTACTTGTCCCTCACAGCAAGGAGGATGCTGGCCACTGAGTTTCGGAGTACAGAGGTAGGGTGGTGGTGGTTGAGGGGGGTGGGGGGATGTGTATGTGTGGGGTGGGTGTGAGAGGAAAAGAAAGGGGGAGAGCAAATGAGGGAGGCTATAAAAATAGCAGTGAGATCTTTGCAAGATTAAACATGTACAAAATAGGAATGGTGAAAGACTTTAAGGGAGTAATAGCATTAAGAAGGGAAGGGGTGAGAAAAACAACTTTTTAAATCCTATTCCATATTGATAGGAGTCATGAGTCAGTGAGTTGGAGAGTCCATAGATGATGAAGAGTTGCACATCTTCTTCAGTTTTTGTCTTTCTCTTGTGCCTGTGGCCTTCAGATTCTTGTACTCTCACAATCAGTAATGCAGTGTCTTTTATATTGAAGGAAGTATATTTCAACAGGTACTATCAAGATATCATCAAAGAACAGTTGTCTACTATATTAGTAAACAAATATAGCATAGGCAAAAACTTTAGGGACAGTCAGGTGTGCAACTTATTTTTTGTTAAAAGTAACAGTTTTTCAAGGAACAAGTCAAACTTTACATTTCTGAAAATTACTCACCACATGTTGTATATTACTTGTTATGCAAACAACAAAGGTTGACTTCAAGGTTTTTTTGCTGTTGTAGGCTTCTCTAATTTAACAATATGACTTTGGTAATTGCTTTTCTGTGAATATGTTCTTCGTAGGCGCTGGATCAATTGTCCGAAGCAAAATTCCTTGGTTTGATTTGATTACATTGCAGTGTGGAAACAGGCCCTTCGGCCCAACAAGTCCACACCGACCCTCCGAAGAGCAACCCACCCAGACCCATTCCCCTACACCTAACGCTACGGGCAATTTAGCATGGCTAATTCACCTAACCTGCGCGTTTTTGGACTGTGGGAGGAAACCAGAGCACCTGGAGGAAACCCACACAGACACAGGGAGAATGTGCAAACTCCACACAGACAGTTGCCTGAGGCGGGAATTGAACCCGGGTCTCTGGCGCTGTGAGGTAGCAGTGCTAACCACTGTGCCTCAAGTGTTCTTCAAGTGTTGCTCACTTGACGCTGTGCTTCCTCCAGCATCTTTCTCAAGGCTCCAGTATTACTCTCAATCATCACCCTCTCCAAATGTTTTGTGGTTTGAAACTTCAAGTTGGTGTCACTTATTCATCAGCTTTTGTGTATCTAATTGATTAATCTAGACCTCATCAACATCAAGAAACATTTTGTCATGGACAGTAGAATGTATGGGTTTGTATATCCTAGGCTCATGCAGCAGGACCTGGTCTCCAGTTATCTTGGACACTCTTGCCACTGGGCCAAAGCTCCACCTTCTTCTGGATTGCCATTCAGAAGAGGAGAATGACCTCCATGGGCTTTGCTGTTGAAAATTAACCAGTTAGGCATCTCAGAGGCTTGCATTGTAAGATAAACAAATATTGCATGAGCATTTGTCTCACTTTTGCCCAGCACTAGTGAGTTATAGTCCTCTGTGTGTACAGCCCTGTACTGCATAGTGCAGCTGAGTCCAAAGGGGAATTGACACCAACCTTGTACAGTCCTGCCCCAAACTGCAAATGATGACAAGCTGATCCTCCTTGATAACTTCAATATCAGAGTTGAAAAGGATACAGACCTCTGGGGAGATGTAATTGGCGGAGACGGTGTAGGGAATTCCAATAGCAACTAGTCCTTACAAAATGGCAAGAACATGGCTTTATCATAGCCAATACTTTATTACTTCTGAAAGACAAGTCCAAAGCCTCATGGCATCATCCTTGCTCCAAACACTGGCACCAGCTCGACTGTGCCCTTATCTACATGAGGGACTGCAAGGACTTGTGTTTGACCCATGTCCTGATAGGAGCCAGTGACTTCTGGCAGGACTACTGTCTAATTCACTCTGTTACTAACATCAACATTGTCTCAAAGCATTGTCAACAATAGAAGCAACGCTGCAGCAATAAATATCAATGCGGAAACACTTGTAGACCTTGATAGGAGAGCCCTTTTCAGTCCATGTCTCATTGCCAAGCTGAAGACTTGGAGTGTCCACCGTGCTCAGTCTGCTCTTAGGGGGTCTATAATCAGAATCTGTGAAGAGATAATCAGTCTCTTTTTCAAGAAACACCAAGGCTGTATTTCGATGAACATGAGCAAGAGCAAGAGCTCCAGGACTTGATAAGCTGCAAGTACAAGGCACTTCTGAAACAGCATTTGTCTCACTTTTGCCCAGCACTAGTGAGTTATAGTCCTCTGTGTGTACAGCCCTGTACTGCATAGTGCAGCTGAGTCCAAAGGGGAATTGACACCAACCTTGTACAGTCCTGCCCCAAACTGCAAATGATGACAAGCTGATCCTCCTTGATAACTTCAATATCAGAGTTGAAAAGGATACAGACCTTTCTACAGAGCTAGAAAGCAGTTCCACAGACAACTAACATCTGTAGTTCACCAGATTAAAAAAAAACACTTTGACTTCAAGAACAGATAGTAGTGCAGAAACTGCAGGAAATCCATCAGTTAGCTGATAACCACAATATACATGGCTGTTTTTTAAAGTTGTGAAGATCACCTACTGCTCATGCACTTAGGGATCCACTCTACTGCTGGCCAAGACAGAACGCTGTCTCATCTTCTGTCATTGAACCGCAATATGCAGATGGCTCTACACACATTTGGAGGCTGAGCTCCAAACCATTGTCATTGAGGCATGCAAGAGCATGGGTCTTACACTAAACATTCAAAGGAATCTATCAGTCTACCGACCTGCCTGCTATACACTTTACTGCCCCCTTGTCATCAAAATCCATGATAAGGCCTTGGATAACCTCAATCACTTTTCATATTATGGAAGCTTTCAATGAGTGCAAACATTGAGTCCAACAATGTTCCCGTGCTTGAGGAAGACAGTGTGTGATGACCAGAATCACAAACCTGACATGAACTGCATGCTCTGCAGGACAGTAGTGACATCCATCCTCCCACACAACTCAGAAATGTAGAATATGTACAGCAGGCTCCTCATAAGCCTGGAGAAGCCCACCAGTGCTGACTCTGCAATATCCTGTAAATCCATTGGCAGGATTGTTGTACTATCATCTGAGTTCTCACTTAGGCCAATGTCCCTAGCATTGAAGCATTAACATCTCTCAAGAACTAACACTGTACTTGTAGCTCTGACATGGCATGTCAATCCCTTGAGAGCAGACAAAAATGCTTCACAAACAGTCTAAAAGCCTCCTTGAGAAAGTATAACATAGATAGCTGAGAAACCCTGGCCAAAGCTGTGACTTCAGGTCCAACTCTTGCCTTCTAGTGGAAACATGTTCTTTGTGTCCACACAGACTCCCCGGTAGTCTGTACATTTCAATGCGATCCCCCTTCATTCTTCTAAACTCCATCAAGTACAGTCCCAGGATGCTGAACCGCTCCTCAAATAACAAGCCCTTTATTCTCAGGATCATTCTTGTAAATATTTTATAGATCCCCTCCAATGCTAGCACATCCTTCCTTAGATTCCAGCCCAAAACTGCTCACAATATTCAAAATGCAGTTAAATAGGTTATTCATTGGACACTTCAGTCATCTGAGAACTCATTCGTAGTATGGAAGCAAGTCATCCTCAAACGTGTGGGGGCAGTCTAAGACGATCTTCTACTTATTTCATAACTTTTGGTGGTCTTCGCAATCTTGTTGATTTATACCAAGAACTTTGACTGTTCACTTGTATTTCCAGTGTTTCTAATAACAATAATTAAGACATGGCCTATAACATAAATTGACATATGTTTGGCAACAACAACGAACTGTTCAGCTTTTCCATGGGGTCAATATTCATTTGAAAATGCTTCTTATATTGCTTTCATTCCACTTTACCAGTGTTTAGGAGTGTGGTTTTGTTTAAAAAAACACAGAGGAGTGTTCTTTTAAAAAGAAAACATACTTTAGGTCCTCAAAGACAGCAATATGGATGTGCAGAAAAGGAAAATGAGAAACTGCAATTGTAGCTGTTTACTTATTTTTTATTTTATCAGTTAGATGAAAGCAATTCTATCAGGACCCAGGAGCAGCTCAAACTGGTTTGCAGCTAATTGTGCACCTCTGACATGAAACATTGACCTTGATATTAAATCAATAGGCGTGAGAGGGTTAGTTTAAAAAGTAAAAGTGGAGAATGCTCCCTCAACTCAGTATACTGCTCACCACTTTTACAGTTAGAAACAAAAATAAACTGCAGATGCTGGAATCCAAAGTAGACCAGGTTGGAAGCTGGAAAAACACAGCAAGCCAGGCAGCATCAGGAGGTGCAGAAGTCATCATTTTGGGTGTAAGCCTTCTTCAGCACCTGCTGATGCTCCCTGGCTTGCTGTGTTCTTCCAGTCTTCTGCCTGTCTATGCCATTTTTACAATGGCAGGCTTCAACCTGTCCAAATGTCCCTGCCAAGAAAGGACAGATCATTTCATTAGCACATTTAACATGGGCTAGCACTGTAAAATTAGGACGGTGACTAAAATTTTATAGATGCTTCAAATATTTCCCACGTGTCAGGAGTTGGAGCAGTGAACTGGATGCTGGGTCAGTCAGCTGGTTTGCACCACGCCTTGTGGACCCAGTGAAGCAGAACTGAAGTGACCCACTGACTTCTCTCTGCTGATCATGACTTTGCTCATCCCCAACACTTCTCTCTCTGTGTCCTTGTCTCTCTGTCTCTCTCTCCATCCAGTCTTGTCAATTATAGCCCATCTTACACAGCAGGCCCAATTTTCTGACATTCCCCTGCCCTCCATAAATACAAACATTGACCTTCCTTGCCAGAAAATGTCTTTAAAGATCTGTTGCAGTCTCTTGCCACTGGATCACCTGGCAAGGTGTATTGTGAATTCGGCCAGTTTTCAGGTGGGAGCTGAAGGAGAAAGGCAACAGTGGTGCCAGGGCAAATGTGTACCCTCGCATCTCAAGTCTTGCCAGGATATCCCTACCCTGCTGCCTTCCTTCACACCTGCTTTCGTATTGGTGTTGTTGTCATAGAACTGGACAACAAGGTCCCAGAAATGCCTTTTAATTCTGATGAAAGCTCATTTGGGCTAAACATCAACTATATTGCTGGAACAGCACAGCAGGTCAGGCAGCATCCAGGGAACAGGAGATTCGACGTTTCGGGCACAGGCCCTTCCTGTGCCCGAAACGTCGAATCTCCTGTTCCCTGGATGCTGCCTGACCTGCTGTGCTGTTCCAGCAATAAAGTTTCAACTTTGATCTCCAGCATCTGCAGACTCACTTTCTCCTCCTAAACATCAACTAATCATTCCTTCATAGATGCTGGCTGGCCTACTGAGTGGTTTCAGCATTTCCTAATTTAATCTATATTAAATTATCTAGAGCTGTTTGTGATGCTCATTGAGGGATAAATAGTCCAGGGCACTGGAGAACTTTCTTGTCTTTCTACAAAGAGTTCGGTTAGAATTTTTATGCCATCTAAGATGGCAAATGAGGCCTCAGATCAAGTTTTGGCATCTTACCAGACTCTGAGCAATATGGGCTATGGTGAGATGAGTGGTAGAATCGGGCATGTTCTGTGAGGACCGTCTTGACATCACGATCATTTTGCTCATAATTTGTTCATTTCTCTCAAATGGCATGGAGAGATTCTCGCTGGGCAGCGGCATGTTCCCAGTTGATGCTCATTATCGCTTGTTGACAGCCCAACTCATCCCATGTTCTGATCACTTCTGACTCCTTCTATAGTCAAGCAGCTCAGCTTCCAGATGTCAGTTGGTGCATGGTCAGATGAGGCAGAAATCAGACTAGATGCTTGTCTCGAGGAAATTCCAATTAATGTGACAAGTTTAATACGATACACTGAAAAAATGTGATTGGCCTCACACAAAAATCCTTCCACAAAACTCAGTGTGACTCACACTTTGCGATAAAAAAACCACAAGAATTTGCCCAATATCTCATTTAAGAAATGGCAGCTCCAATGTCACCTGCATTGCCAGTTGGGCTGATGAAGAGCCATATTAGACTCAAAACGTTAACTCTGTTTCTTTCTCCGCTGATGCTGCCAGAGCTGCTGAGTTACACCAGCAATCTCCGGGTTTAGCTGGTATGTACATTAAAAAAAGGCTTAATCACCCATAACCTTCTGCCTCAAATTAATTTTAGATGGGATAGTTAAGTTTCAGTTCACGATTTAACATTTTGTATCTCAGCTAGGTTTCGAAAGATGGTATTAATTTTTAAAAAGTTTTTAATACTGCAAAACTACAATTGCTGACATTTTTGAAATTCCTCTAGCCCTTCCAGGATATATTGTAGTTTGAAAGGCACAATTGCAGTAAGGTCAAATCAAAGATCAAAATTGTCTAAGGGTAATAAGAGATCACATGAAGCAATAAATTTCATAATTTCACCCTCCAGCAGTTTCATGTGTTTGCCAGTGCTCTGTCTTTGCATTCCTTTTGCAAAAACACTGATGGCATATTTGATATGCCTGTAGCTTTAGTTATAACAAATCAATTTCCAGTTATATTTTCAGACTAACCTATGGTTCTCACAGGTCATCATGCCTTTATTTACAGCTTCTTTGATGGTCACTGTGATTTTTTTCTTGCCCATGTCAACTCTGCAAAGCTAATGATCAGCTTTCTTTACATTTGCAATCCTAAAACCTCCCATCCAGTTCTTGTCTCTAAATGCATTCCTGATTTCCAGCACTCTACCATTAGGCCTTTAGTATGACAATTTATTCTCAAAAGACTTTGCTTCTCTAGCTCTCTCCTGTTGAGATACTGTTTTAAATCTCCATCTCCACTATCCTAATGGACAGATGCCAAATTTTGTTTAATAATCCTCTTGTGAAGCAAATGGGTTAGGGTTACTCAGTTAAAGAGTACAGTAAAAGAAGACTGTTAGGTCATTTGCTACCACTAATGGCAACCTCAATTTTAGCAACAGTATTCAATCACAACAGGAGATTAACTCTTCCC
Source organism: Chiloscyllium plagiosum (assembly GCF_037043375.1). Classification (NCBI taxonomy): domain Eukaryota; kingdom Metazoa; phylum Chordata; class Chondrichthyes; order Orectolobiformes; family Hemiscylliidae; genus Chiloscyllium; species Chiloscyllium plagiosum. The sequence goes on from NW_028270148.1 coordinate 39,314,274, forward strand.
TACTCTATGCCTCTAGTGACAAACATACGGAGGAGCCTCAATTATCCGGCATTCAATTATCCGAATATCGGATTATCCGGCAAGATTGCAAGGTTCCAATGCTTGGCTAAACTATGTTGCCTGGCATTCACTTATCCCGAATTCAATTAACCAAGCCAAATACTCTCTGCCTGTGTCCTTTGGATAATCGAGGCTTCTCTGTATATGGCCAGTCTTGATGAGGTAAGCAGCCACAAGTCACCATCTCCCCTTGTGGTCAGTGGTACTAATTCCACTCTGCTGATTTTTCCATTCTGTAATCTCCACATTCAGAAAATTAAACTTGCTTTCAGAATGAAATAAGTGGGCCGATGCTTTCTTCTCGCTGTCAGTATTTCTAATTTCTACCCTGAACGAAACAGGCCAGAACCTCATCAAATCACATGATCATTGCTATCAGAATCAGTTCTCCAATAAAAGGAGAACACAAATTTACAAATTCAGAACATAACTGCAACAAAATCCATCAACCATGCCCAAAATAACAGTGAAGAAACAAGGAAGTCCAGCAGCTTTTTTAGAGACGTTGGTTGCAGTAATGATTGTCACAGTATTCTAACTTTTAAACTGGTGAGAAATTCTGTTCCACCTGGCTCCAGATAAACACATACCTGATCCAAGAATAACTCTGATCCAAGCATGGAATTCCAGGGAGCCAAAACCACTTTCCGTTCACTCCTATTGTGTAAATTTCCTGATCCAAGTATAACATTGAACACAAAATCCTGTGACAGGCAGAAAATCTTCCTCCATCTCTGCCTGTTATTGGTCAACCCACTACTCAGCCCTTCCAAGTGTTTATAGCAGAATTTAAAGCTTTGAGATTGGTTTTGAGTGAAATGTTGATTTTTGTTCTTTACTTCACAATCACTTGTTGAATGAGTGACAGATTAAGAGTAAGGGGGTCTTCTGGAGAGACTGATTTCACATTCAGTCTATGAAACTCCACATCAAATATGACTTATCAATTTCTGAAATGGTTTTATCTTTAAATGTGAGTGACACAGACCAGGAGGACCCACAATTCCTTGGTTAATACATACACCAGCAATTATCAGTGTGAAGAGGGAAATTTGGAAAAGACATGCAACGCATTTTGATAAATGAGATAGGAGTTTGTCAACATTCATCTACATAGCTTTGTCATTAGCTCTTTTAAAGGTCATACATCTGCAATGACTTATGTTTGGTTTCTGTCTTTTTTGATTAAAAGAAATACATTTTTGTTTACATAAGCAAGTTCTGAGGAATTCAGTTGACGAATTACTGAACCTAGTGAAGACGGATTAAGTCACACGTAATCCAAATAGGAAAATTAACCCGGGTTGCCATGCTAATGATTAATTTGTTCATTTAGATCCCACGCACTAGCTAGGGCAGTAATGCTCTCCCAATCTTGTCATCTTAATACAGTGCTGAAATATAAAAAAATTCCACATAACAATTTTCAATTCATTATCTTCTGATTCAAGTGCACATGCAAGTATGAGTTAACATGCAAATAGAACTAAGGAGTTTTAGTCCATTACTTTGAGATGAACTTTTATTTTTCTCTACACACTCATCTCTTTACCACAAGGCATGCATTCCCTCATAGGGTGTAGTTGTAAAGGTGACAGGTGTCTTCTGATACCTCGCCTAAGTGGCTATTATTCATGAATAAGCTTGGGAACAAGCGCATGTACCAACTGTGAATGACATTGTTACTGAGGTCAGAACTGTCCTTCCCTAGTGTTTCAGTGTGGATGGATTGACATCTATCTGGAGTGGATATCACTCATTGAGGTTAATAAAACTGAGGTTAATAAAAGGAGAACACAATTTTTCATCCAACTGTCTTCAGCTGCTTTATCACTGTGTTTACCTCTGATTTGGGGTTATTCTCTGATGAATGCATAATGTTCAATATCATTTGCAGTTACTTGAAATGGTTTGTACCCTTATGTGACAAATCCTGGATAGCATTCAAACTGGGGCTGGTAAATGACAAATAATATTTTGTAACAAACGCAGCAATGACCACAGCAAAGAACATATCCGACCATCACTGGTTAATGTTGAATGACATTACACTCACTGAAACCCTTACACTGACCAGAAACTGACCTGCAAACCCTATAAATACTGGGGCTACAAAAGCCAAGTCAGAGACTGAGATTACTGCAGCAAATGACCCACCCCAGTGACTCTCCAATGTCTGTCCACCAGCTACAAAGCACACATCAGGAATGTGATGGAATACTGTCTGCTCACTTGAGTGAGCTTCAGTGCTCAAAGAATTCAACACCATCCAGGACAAAGCAACTTGCTTGATCATACTTAAAAAATTCAATCTCTCCATCACCTCCATCAGTATGTATCAGGTACATACTGCCATTCATAATAGTGCCTTCTAAACTGGAAATGTCTCCCATCTAGGACAAAAGCAGAAGATGTATGGGAACACCACAACTTGCAAGCTTCTCTCCAAGTTACACCTCTCCTCAATTGCCATTCTATGACTATTATGGTGTCAAAATCCTGGAAATGTCTCCCTGACAACATTGTAGGTTTACATACATCATATGGACAGAAGCAGTTCCAGAAAGCAGCCTTGTCATGCCTTCTCCAGGGCAATGTGGAGTGGGCAATAAATGCTGGCCTTGCTAGCGACACACACATCACATGATTTAATAAGAAGAAAACCTGATAAGACACTTTCCTTTCCATCATCCTCTCATTGACTCTTGTCTTTTTTGCAAGAAATATTGGAGCACAATAATTATGCAAGGAACAAAAATGGGAAAGGACCATGCAGCCTTTCCTATTAAAGAAGAGGAGGTGATAAAGGTCTTAAAACACATAAATGGGCAGCCTGGTGGGCTCAGTGGTTAGCACTACTGCCTCACTTCACCATGGACCCAGGTTTGGTTCCACCCTTGCGTTTGCACAGTCTCCCCAAGTCTGCATGAGTTTCCTCCAGGTGCTCCGGGTTCCTCCCACAGTCCAAATATGGGCAGGTTAGGTAGATTGGCCATGGGAAATGCAGTGTTGCAGGAATAGAGTAGGAGAGTGGGTTGGATGCTCTTCAGAAGGTTTGTGTGGATTCAATCGATTGAATGGCCTGCATCTACACTGTCGGGATTCTATGAAATCGGCGAGACCAGATCAGATGTTTCCCAGAAATTTACGGGAAGTTGGGAACAGATTGGTGAGCTACTTGCTGAGATATTTGTATCATCCACAGCTATGGGTCAGGAACCAGCAGTCTGGAGGTTGGCTAATGTGGTGCCATTATTTAAGAAAGGCTGTAAAGAAAAGCCAGGAAGCCAGGAAATCCAGGAAAAGACTGGTGAGTCTGGCATTGGCAGTGGGCAAGTTGTTGGAGGGAATCCTGAGGGATAAAATTTATATGTATTTGAAAAGAGAAGGACTGATAAGGAATAGTCAGTGTCTCGTGAACTTGATTGATTTGTTTTTAGAAGTGACAAAGATGATTGATGAAGGCTGTGTGTACTTCAGCAAAGCATATGACAAGGTTCTGCATGATAGACTGATTGGTAAAATTATAAGATCCAGACTGAGCTAGCCAATTGGACACAAATTGGCTTGAAGGTAGGAGACAGAGTGTGGTGGTAGAGGGTTGGTTTCAGACTCATGGCTTGTGACCAATAGTGTGCCCTCAAGGATCGGTGCTGTGTCCACTGCTTTTTGTCATTTATATAAATGATTTGAATGTGAATATGGGAAGCATGGTTAATAAGTTCACACATGATACCAATGTAGGTGGTGTATGGATTATAAAAAAGATTATCTCAGGGTATAAGGTACTCTTGATCAGATGAGCCAATGGGCAGAGGAGTGGCAGATTTACCTTAATTTAGATAAATGTGAGGTGTTGCGTTTTGGCAAGACAAATCAAGGCAGGACTTATACAGTTAATGATAGGACAGTGGGAAGTGTTGCCGAGTGAAGAGACCTAGAGGTGGAGGTGCATAGTTCCTTGAAAGTAGGGTTGCAGGTTGACAGGGTGGTGAAGAAGGTTTTGGCATGCTTGCCTTTATTGGTAAGATTGTTGAGTATCGGAGTTAAGCCATCATGTTGTGGCTGTACAGGACGTTGGTGAGACCACTTTTAGAATACTGCATACAATCCCGGTTGCCCTTCGAAAGGAAGGGTTTTGTTAAACTTGAGAAAGTGCAGAAATGATTTATAAGCATGTTGCCAAGTTTGGAGGATTTGAACCATAGGAAGAGGCTGAATAGGCTGGGGCTTTTCTGCTTGGAGCAACAGAGGCTAAGGGTGACCTTATAGAGGTTTATTTAATCATGAGGGGTGTGCATAGGGTGAATAGCCAAGTTCTTTTACCCAGGGTGGGGGGAGTCCAAAATAAGAGGGCATGGGTTTAAGGTGAGAGAGGAAAGATTTAAAAGGGACGTCAGGGATAATATTTTCATGCAAAGGGTGGTGCCTGTATGAATGAGCTGCCAGAGGAATTGGTGGAGGCTGGGACAATTATAGCATTTAAAATGCATTTGGATGGATTTATGAATAGGAAGGGTTTAGAGGGATATGGGGCAAATGGGAATAGGTCAGACTGGGATGTCTGATCGGCACAGATAAATTGGACCGAACGTGCTGTATGACTGTACGACACTAAGTAGCAGAAAATAAAGGAATTTATATCTGCTTCACTGTATAGAATTTTCCTTAATTACTTGTATATATTTATGAAACTCAAGCAAAACACACAGTTAATGTCTCCATGACAAAGTGGATTGTGATGTATGCTTTCTACCGTTATGGAGACTCCCAACACTATCCGAATTATTTTGCCTTTCTCTCCTTTCTACATCTGACACAGCAGTGAGGATCATATCTGAAAGAAGATTTTATGGAGAAGCAAACTTTTTTTGACATGACAACAATCCTAACCATCAACACAGAGATTTCACATGATATGATAGAAAGTGCACCATGCAACCCACATAGATGTCATGCAATATTCTGATTAGCATATAGCTGGACATGTATATACTTAGAGAGCATAATCATCACAGGAAGTAATATATATATATAAAACTATGTTGTATGTCAGAGTAGTCAGAGCAGTATTAGTCCCTGTGTGCAGAGTTGTCCTGTAACCCTGTTTTTAGTGTGTTTCCATCAATAGCAAATCCAACTGTTTATTACCAAGCTGTGCTAGAAGCCAATTATACAATAAAATCACTTCAACAGGGTAGACTGTGAGTAATTGAGTAGCTATTGAAAAATAATTGCCAAACAGTAGTATACCTAGTCCTGTAACACAGAGTAAAGCGATTTGGAAGGAAAAGCTAATGTCCTATACCTGAACATGCAACTTTTTCTATTTTCTTTCCCATGTTCTGTTAAAGTTTAATTTTTCCATGATACATATTTCCTGCTCTCTCTCTCTCTTTTCACTAAATTGTTGCATATCCAACCCTCTTTCTAGTCACCCATATTAGTAGCTGTTGGAATCAGTTCCTTATATTTAAGTTCACCTTCCTTTTAAATCTGCTATCATTCCCATTCTCAAAAACCTAACTGCAAAACAGTGTCAATTCTTCAGTGTTTGATTTGTGTATTTGGTCACCATTCTATGCTGGTATGCAACAATATGGCTGTGGTTACATGAATTGAACTAGGCAGTAAACGTGAGACAGCAAATATTGTGAAGCATTGTGATAAAGCACCTGTTAACACATATAACCTGGTTACTGTCACTTGTGCATATCCCAATCTTTTCACCCATCATATTCCCAGTCTGAGATAACTCTCTGGAGATTACAGTTCAATTTGTGGTTTATTTCTCTTCTGTGAAATCCATTCCTTTGAAGCTTCCTTGACACTTCATAAGGTGTGATATTCCAAGATCTCTCTCTCTCTTTCAACAACCACTGAATTTACATCTGTAGTCAACATTGGGCCTTATGTTCCTTTTGGGATCAGGGGTTCTGATCAATGTCATGAATATTTATGTGTAACGTTTCCAAGTTGGGTTTGTATGGGTAAAATAGAAAAATAAATGCAAAACAAGGCAGACTGGCCATTGGGAGGTTGGAGTTGTAAGATTTTGTAATTGAACTGTATGGACATAAATTCATCTACATCTTGCCAACAAATTTTACACATTCCAACACAACTGCTTCCTGCTACCTCAGCAAAATATTGCAAATAAATCTTGACCAAGATAGTAAAATTAGGATTATTAGACACTGATATAAATCCTTATAAGATTTTCTTTAAAAAATTGATGTCAAGAGGATGTTCAGATGAATTTTGCAAATATAAAATAAATTGAAGATTTAAACAGAACGTGGAGGAGTGGAGTTGAACTCACAAAAGACAGGTTTGTTGCAATTAATTAACTTTTTCAGTGTTCTACTTTGTTGAATATTTCATGCAATCTCAATTATCTCTAATTTAGAAAATGTTGCAAGGTTTACATCAGAGCTGGAGAAGGATATGGAAGATATTGATCATGGGAAAATAAATAACGACATCTTGAAAAATGTCCGTATTACAAAAGAGGAGGTGCTGGATGGCTTAAAACACATAAAGGTGGATAGATCCCCGGGATCTGATCAGGTATACCTAAGCAATCTGTAGAAAGCTAAGGAAGACAGTGTTGGGCCCCTTGCTGAGATACCTGTATCATCGATAGCCACAGGCGAAATCCTGAAGGCTGGAGCTTGGCTAACGTGGTGCCATTATTTAAGAAAGGTGGTACGGAAAAGCAAGGGAACTATAGACTGGTGAGTCCGACATTGGAGTTGTTGGAGGGAATCCTAATGGATGAGATTTATATGCATGTGGACAGGAGAGGACTGATTAGGGATAGTCAACATGGCTTTGTAAGTGAGAAAATCGTGTCTCACAAACTTAGTTGAGTTCGCTGAAAATGTATCAAAGAGGATTGATAAGGGCAGAGCAGTGGATGTGATCTATAAGGACTTCAGTAAGGCGTTCAACAAGGTTCCTCATGGTAGATTGATTAGCAAGGTTAGATCTCATGGAATACAGGGAGAACTAGCCATTTGGATACAGAACTGGCTCAAAGGTAGAAGACAGAGGGTGGTGGTGGAGGGCTGCTTTTCAGATTGGAGGCCTGTGACCAGTGGAATGCCACAAGGATTGGTGCAGGGTCCACCACTTTTCGTCATTTATATAAATGATTTGGATGTGAACATAGGAAGTATAGTTAGTAGGTTTGCAGATGACACCAAAATTGGAGGGAAATGGACAGCAAAGAACGTTATGTCAGACTGCAAAGGGATCTTGATCAGCTGGGCCTATGGGCCAAGGAATGGCAGATGGAGTTTAATTTAGATAAATGCAAGCTGTTGCAGTTGGGAAAGGCAAATCAGGGCAGGACTTATACACTTAATGGTAAGGTCCTGGAGAGTATTGCTGAACAAAGAGACCTCAGAGTGCAGGTTCATAGTTCCTTGAAAGTGGAGTCACAGGTAGATAGGACAGTGAAGAAGGTGTTTAGTATGCTTGCCTTTAATAGTCAGTGCATTGAGTATAGGAGTTGGGAGGTCATGTTGGGCTGTACAGGATGTTGTTTAGGCCACTTTTGAAATATTACAAGCAATTCTTGTATCCCTTGTAGGAAAGATGTTGTGAAACTTGAAAGGGTTAGAAAAGATTTACAAGGAGGTTGCCAGGGTTGGAGCATTTGAGCTATGGGGAGGGGTGGAATAGGCTGGGTCTGTTTTCCCTAGAGCATCGGAGGCTAAAGGGTGACTACATAGAGGTTTATAAAATCATGAGGGACATGAATAAGGTAAATAGACAAGGTCTTCTGGATGTAGGTTTGCTCGCTGAGCTGGAAGGTTCATTTCCAGACATTTCATTACCCTACTAGGTAACATCTTCGGTGGGCCTCAGGTGAAGCAATGCTGAAAATTCCTGCTTTCTATTTATATGTTTGGGTTTCTTTGGGTTGGTGATGTCATTTCCTGTGGTGATGTTATTTCTTGTTGCTTTTCTCAGGGGTGGTAGATGTGCTCTAACTCAATGTGTTTGTTGACAGTGTTCCAGTTGGAATGCCATGCTTCTTGGAATTCTCATGTGTGTCTTTGTTTGGCTTGTCCTAGGATGGATGTGTTGTCCCAGTCGAAGTGGTGTCATTCCTCATCCGTATGTGAGGATACTAGTGAGAGAGGGTCATGTCTTTTTGTGTCTATTTGGTGTTCATGTATCCTGGTGGCTAGTTTTCTGCCTGTTTGTCCAATGTAGTGTTTGTTACAACTTGATGGTCTTCAGGAATTCTTGGGTGGAGTGGATGGAGTGGCGTGAGTCTTCTACTATGCATTTTAGTCTTTGGTGTAGCTTCTTGGCCAACCTGTAAGTTGGTTTTTCATGTAGTTAGACTATGGGTCTGAGGGGGACTCCTGGTTTGTGAATTTTGGGTAATCCATAGAAGCGTGGTGTGTTGGATCCATCTGGTTTCATTTTTTGGAAGTTGGTCTTATTTATTTCTCCAGATTTCTGAAGTTTTTTGAGTAGGGCTGTGATTCAGTTCTCTACTTGTGGAGTCGGGTCTATCACCAACTGTTGGTAAGTGTTGGTATCTGTAAGTAGTGTGTTCACTTTTTAAATATAGTCTCTTCAATTTAGAATGACTGTCAAGCGTCCTTTGTCTGCAGGTAGGATAACAGTATTTTAAAAATCTTTTTTAGTCTTTCTAGTGCCTTTCTCTCTTGTGTATTGAGTGTGTTTCCTTCCTTTTTTCTGCTTAGTGTTGGTGCGACTACCTGTCTGATGGTTTGCTGGGTTTCGTCTGTGAGTTGGTTGTCTTTTAGTGTTGTTTCTAATGCTGCTAAGAAATCTTTCTTGTCCGTATCCTGGCAGTTGTAATTTAATCCTCTTACAAAGATGGCTTTTTCAGTGTCTGTTAAGGGTCAGATAAGTTTTTAATCCATGCTTCTGTGTTGTCAGTGTTGTTACTTTGTGTAAGTTTGTCTAGTTTTTTCTGCAGGTCTAGTTTTTTCATTTCCTGTGTTTGTTGCTGTCTAATATCTATGGCTTGTTGTATTGTGTCTATCCATTCATGGTCTGTTGCATGACTGAGTAAAGATTGGGTACCCAATGAATACCAAACGCCGATTTCTTAACAACAAACCCAAACAAGCAGACAAAACACGTCCAGAAACCCTAGCCACTCTCCCCTACATCAAAGACATCTCGGAAATGACTAGCAGGCTACTCAGACCCCTTGGCATCATGGTAGCCCACAAACCCACCAACACACTAAAACAGCAGCTAATGAACTTGAAAGATCCTATACAGACATCGAGCAAAACTAATGTCATTTACAAAATACCGTACATTGGACAAACAGGCAGAAAACTAGCCACCAGGATACATGAACACCAACTAGCCACAAAAAGACATGACCCTCTTTTACTAGTATTCTCACATATGGATGAGGAAGGGCATCACTTCGATGGGGACAACACATCCATCCTAGGATAAGCCCAACAAAGACACGCACGAGAATTCCTTGAACCATGGCATTCTAACTGGAACTCTATCAACAAGCACATCAAGTTAGACCCCATCTACCACCCCCTGAGAAAAGGAACAAGAAGTGACTTCACCAAGGAAATGACACCACCACAGGAAATGACGTCACCAACCCAAAGAAACCCAAACATATAAATAGAAAGCAAGAATTTTCAGCATTGCTTCGCCTGAGGCCCACTGAAGATGTTACCTAGTAGGGTAATGAAACGTTTGGAAATGAACCTTCCAGCTCAGTGAGCAAACCTACATCCAAAACCTCAACCTGAGTTACAAATCTTCTCAAAACCGGCTAAGACAAGGTCTTTTCCCCAGGGTGGGGGAGTCATAAACTAGAGGGCATAGGTTTAAGGTGAGAGGGGAAAGATTTAAAAGGGATGCCAGGGTAATGTTTTCACGTAGAAGGTGGTGGGTGTATGGAATGAGATGCCAGGAAGTGGTGGAGCTTGATACACTCGTAACATTTTAAAGGTCTATGGATGGGTATGTGAATAGGAAGGATTTAGACGGATATGGCCAAATGTTGGCAAATGGGACTTGATGAATTTAGGGTATCTGGTTAGCATGGACAAGTTGGACCGAAGGAGCTATTTCCTTGCTTTATGTCTCTATCGTTCTGGTGCAACGATTTTGAGAATATTCAGCTGTTAGCTTCAAATCACGTGAAGAGAGTCCTTTTGGGATCTTCCTGTATGTAGATTAATTGCTGTGTTTCATGCGTTACAACAATACATGCACTTCAAAAGTATTAAACTTTCTGCAAAGTGCCTTGTGATATCCTGACCTCAAGAAAAGTTCTCTGTGAAACATGTTATTTATTTGCTGCAATATCAATACCATTGACAAATGGTCATGCTTGTGGTTAGGAGCTTTGATCATGTGTGACCACCACTCTCATTCTAGACTTTATTAGAAAAATGATTACTTTTTTTTATGATGACACAAAACCGTTTCGTGGAATTTGAATGGCTTGTGCTAAGTACTCGTGTGTTTCTACATTGAACAGGAAGTGTCATAAAAGTGAGATGATGAGCACGTTGCAGTTTTCTTGGTGGTTTCACAGCTTCATTGCTCTGGGTTTTCACTGTGTTAAACTGCATTTGTAAATTTTTTGCACATAGCAGCACCAAAAAACATGAATGTACAAAAGTTTTTAAACAGCTTTCTTTTTCTCTAGTGATTCAGATGCTTGCTATATTGTTTGCTTAAAGTTCAATCATAGCTAAAGCTTAAAAGAATTGATTTGTCATTTAATAATGTAGTAAGAATTGAATGGCTGAGATGAGCACATTTTGCTTATTGAATGCTATCTGGAACTGTAAATCTTCATTGCTCCCAGTACATTGAGCTGTCAGCTTCATTTGTCTTCTTGGAATGAGTATTGTTCCATTGCGCTACTTCACCCTTACCTTTGAGGGCTTTACTTTTGAGTTAACATCTCGAGCAGATCTGTGATACTCATGATGTTGTATGAAGCACTGTTTTCTGATACTTCACATTCTGTTCTTCCTCTGCAGTCATCATTCTAAAGGTCACAAACCATTTAGCATCTTTCGACCTGACGAGACCAATCTGTTATGAGGTTTAAAATGATTAATCAGAATCATTTGCTGATAGTTCTCCAGCAGCCATCTTTATTGGTTTGTTTTGCTCCTCTCTTGCTAAACGAATGTGTGCAAAGTGATTTAGCTTCTTGCAGTTAGATCACAGCTTTTCTTCTCTTTTATGGTACTTGCTTCCTCTCCTCTGGCCTTGATTTTTCTGCTGTTTCATTTGGCAAATATTTCTTTATTTTCCAACAGTGGATCTCAGTCCACCTGGAAAGTCACTTAGCCTTAGTGCAAATCCTGTTTTGTTCTGACATTAACATGCTGCAGCTGAAATCCAAGATGGCGACAGCAGGGTCAGCAGCTTTTGGCTCCTGACTGCGGGGCTTGGCTGCTCATGGTTCATGTGTTGGGTTCTGCTGCATCCGCATGGTTTCATCATTGCCTTTCTAGCTCGGTCACATTTTTTTTTTGTTTTGGTTGCCCTGGGGCCTCTATTCCTGCTCCACCTCAGGTAGCAGCATCGGAAGATGAATTAAGGACAATTTGGAACTGGGGCCCCCTCAGTCGATGTCCAGTGTCGGAGGTGGTACAGGACTGAGGCAAGGTGACTGTCTCCGCTCAGAGATGGCTGACGTGGAAGCAATAGCACTGGTAGCGGCAGAAAAAGAGCACATTTCCAGGATCCCAGGGACGATGTTGGATGGCATCGATTGAAGGAGCAGAGAGGGTTAATTCTATGGAGAGAGAAGGATGAACTTTTGAAGTTGTTTCGGTTTTATTGATATAAATTTAACATTAGTTTATTCACCGTTTTATCATTTGTACAATTTATACATTAATTTATTCTGTAATCTAAGATGGCGCCGAATGTGGCAACATTACCCACTTCTCACTGTGCCTAGATATGAGCAAAAATACTACAAAAGTTTTAATCTAAATCTTAAATAATTTACAATCTCAGAGCTTCCTCGCATGTCAACAGCTATCAACAAACAGTAAGACTCCCCCCCATCAGCAGACATAAAAGCATGAGAAATAGGAACAGGAGTGTAGGCCATTCAGCCCCTCAAGCTCACCCTACCTTTCAACGAGATCATGGTTGATCTACCCCAGGCCTCCACTCCTGTTTTCTATCAGCTCATCACAGCGCTCAATGCCCTGATATTTTTTTAAAAATCACGCACTCTTTTTTAAATATGTCCAGTGACCTAGCCTCCACAGCTGACTGGGGTACAGAATTGTAGACATTCCCTATCCTCTGTAAGAAGACATTTCTTTGCATCTCAGTTTTAAATGGCTACGTCCCCTAGTTTGAGATTCAGCCACTAATGGAAACTTTCTTCAATATTTACCCCTTTCAAGCCCCTCAGAATCCTATATGTTTCAATAGCCTGCTTTGCCAAAACTACACACAATGTTCCATTTGCCTTCTTAATTACTCACTGCCCATGCATGCTAACTTTTTGGAGTCTCTCTCCATTTGAGTAATTGGCTGCCTTTTAGCTCTTCTTACCAAAGTGCATGGCCTCACACTTTCCTACATCTTCTATCTGTGACCTTCTTGCCCACTCACTCAACACATCCTTTTGCAGGTTCCTTATGTCCTCATTACAACATGCATTCACACCTGTTTTTGTATCATCAGCAAATATTGGTCCATTAAATTCTGTCCTCTCCTCCAAGTCAGTAACATAGATAGTAGATAATTAATGGCTTAGGACAGATACTTGCGGCATTCCACAAGTTATGTCTTTCAAACCTGAAAAGATGAATTAATCCCAAAGAAGAATTAATCCCAATTCTAGATGTCTGTGTATTAACCAATTCTTGACCCATGCTAATACATAATCCCAATACAGAGAGCTCCAGTCTTGTGCAATGACACTTTATGTGGCACCTTATTGAATCCCTACTGGAAATCCAAAGTCTGCTGTCACAATAGGATTTCTCATATCTAGAACATTCCTATTTCTGATAAATTCATCTCTCAGTGGTCCAAAGTCACAGAGTCCAGCTACAGCACAGGATCCAGTAGCGAAGCCTCGTGTGTCCGAGGGGCGACTGGCGAGGACAGGCGGGTCTTAGTTCAGCACAGGGGAGAGCGAGCATGCGTGGGGAAAGCCCAGCTTGGAGCATCTGCAGGCTTATGATTTAAGAAAGGACTATAATGTTTGACTTGTTAAATTTGGAACATTGAACATAGAACAGTACAGCACAGTACAGGCTCTTCTGCCCTCGATGTTGTGCCGACCTTTTATTCTACTCTAAGATCAAACTAACCTCCATACCCGGCATTTTACTATCATGTATATGACTATCCAAGAGTCACTTAAATGCCCCTAATGTGCCTGATTCAAGTACAACCACTGGCAGTGCATTCCACACACCCACCACTCTCTGTATAAAGAACCTACCCCTGACATCTCCTCTGAACCTTCTTCCAATCACCTTAAAGTTATGTCTCTGCCCTGGGAAAAGTCTCAGGCTATCCATCTATGCCCCTCATCATCTTGTACACTTCTATCAAGTCATCTCTTCATTCTTCATTCCAATGAGAAAAATTAATTTTATTTCTTTACTTTTCTACTAAGAAAACTGTAGTGCTGAACCTTTTAACTTATTTCTTTGCTTTTCTATTTCTATAACTAAGATTTTGTACCTAGATACTTTGTACGTGAGATAGTGTATAGTGACATCGTACACTTTTCACTGTATTCTTCGAACTTGTACTTGACAATAAAACTGAAACCAAAATGTAAATCTACATGTGTTAGTGTAGTCCAGTGCTGCTCAGTAGTCTCCTTACCCCTTTCAGCTCCGTTGTCCAACACATATCATTCATAAGTGACATTAATATTGGATTTTAAAATGTGCCTTCAAAGCCTGTAATTTATCTCCTCTCTGCCATTTCTGCTCCTCAGTGAGCTCTAGGCTTCAATGCAGCTCGTCACCCACTTTTCACAGCAGTGACAACAAGATTGCAATTCTTACATTGTCAGTTTATAAATAAAAATAATTCTGCTGTGGACTAATTGTTTTACCACTAAAGAGAAAAAAATTCCAGTCCAGTCTGATATCTCCTTTCATCAACAGCAGAGAATGGAAAATGTGCAGCCATTTTGACTCAGCAAGGAATTCAAAGTTGCAGATTTTTTTAAAAAACATTCTTCCTTGCTGTACTTTCAATCACAAATATCTTACAGCTCTGAAAATCCACACATTTTTAGCAGCAGTGTGCTGACACCAAGTTAAAAGTGGTGTGTTTAATAGCTCCCATAGACTACCTACAAAGCTACACACAGCAGAAGAGGGAGGTCACATGACTATGTAAGCCAGTTACTGTATTGAAAGTACTGTACATTGCATTTCTCCATACAATTAGATTACCGAACGTCAGATGGGACTGATGAGTAGCAATTAGAAAGCAGTGAAAATTATGTTTTTTTATCTGAACACATTGTGCCTATCTTTAAAGAAGGAAAATGGTGTTTTCTTACTTTTAGTTCTACCTTCAAAAATCAGTAGAAGTCTAATATTCTGGTGTATACCTGCAAGTAACACAAACAACTTGTAACGCCTGTAAATTAGTTTAAAAAGACAGTAAATGATTATTTGCCCAAGGATACCATTAACAGAAAGCATGAAGCAATTTATTTCAGCTCCAGCCACCTACTATTAAATCAGAAAAAAAAATTGGGATACCAATTGCAGCATTGGAAAAAGAAATAAGCTAGATTGAGAAATAAAACAAGGAATTCCCTAATGTAATGTAACTGCAGTGAAGAAACAAACAATGGCTGTTGATATTGACCACGCAACGCCTATTTCTAATGTACTATGCCCAGTCTGGTGGACAGGAAGCATGCACCCATTTTCTGTGCAGTGCATTGTTTAGGGACATCAACAAAAACATACGGTTGTCTCCAGAAACATAACACTCTTAAAGAGACTGCTTTCATATCCATCAGCAGCACTGAGGATACCCCTACAAGACATGTCGAGTTGTCTTAGGTGAAATCCACTTGAAGCTGAAGAAGATCACAAATAGAAATTCACAATAGCCATTTACAAGGGAGAAACTGAAACATTGGAATATGCTGGACAATCTCCAGCTGGCCCTTTCCATCAGAAGTGAAGTACTAATCAGGTTGGGAAACATTGAGGAGCAGTGGAAAATCTTCCAAAGAGGAATAGAGAGATTGCAGAAGTTACCATCAGAAGGAGGAGAGGAGCCAGGAGAGAACATTGGATCACTGACACAATTGATAGGTAAAAGAAAGCTGGCAAAGAGCAAGAGGAACCAGGAACAGAACATTGAGCAAATGTGAGAAGATAATGAGAAGGAAGGCACACTAGATAAAACCATGGAGAGGAACAGGAGAGATAGACAAGGAAAGTTAGAGTTAAAAGGCAGTAAGACACATAGAGCAGCAAATCCGAATAACTCTTGGACTCTGTGCAGCACCTGTTGAGAGCTAATTCGTACAAAAAGCAACACCAATCGAAGACAGTGGGATGTAGGGACAAGGAATATTGTTATGATCTGTCCCTGTGGTGAGATTCTATAATTTGTTATGATTCCAGTGGTAATATCTCACACTATTAAGCTGCTGGATAATGGAGGGGGTGAAGTGGATTCTTCGGTTTGTTGCATGGCGAATAATCTACAAACAGATCCCCTCTCTTGAGAATACCATTCTTCCAGATCCAAATTAATTTATACTTTAAAAGGAATCAATCAAACATGGTTTTCTTGAATGATCAAGAACCATCAATTTGTGGCTTAATTGATACTCTATCGATCTGTTGCTTTCAATAGTGTCTGCTGGCTAGCTGGCTTTAAGCATTCAAAGTGAGAGATTGCCTTCTCCCTTTTCTTTACTTGTGTTGCAAGGGTATTTAATGGCTATTCTCAAAGCTATGACCTTCACAGCACACTAGTTACACACATTAGGATGTCAGGTCACTAACGTAAACAGATTAAGTTTGAAATTCACTTTAACCTCAATTTTTTGTACATCTCTGGAAGAGTAAAACATAAATATATCAAGAAAGCGTTCCCTTGAGAAAAGGTTGGGTAATAAGTCTCTCATTATCTCTTCCTTTTTAGACCTTGCTTTTGAAGTTCCCCTGATTCAGCACGGGTGTGACATTCCAGGATTTCTCTTCAGCTAGACAGTGAATTTACATATGTGGCCATCTTGGTTATATCAGTTCTGTTCTAAAAACATTTGTTGGGATTTACAAAGTTTGATATGCCTTGAGTTGATCCGGTATTATGATCTCTGGTCAGTAGAATGTAAGGTGCTTCAGGTGATCTCCACCCACCTTCACCCTAGTTCCATAGTGAGGTTCAATGAGCACACTGCACCATGACAGCTGAATGTCAACTTGTGAGAAATGGCCAGGACAGAGGATCAAGGAACTATCAAGAGCTTGAAGAACAACAAGGGCAGGTGGCATTGATGAGATACCAGAAGAATTGTTGAAACATGGAAAGAACAGTACCACAAGAGAAGGGGATCCAAACTGCAGAGAGCATCTCAGATAACTGGATGGAGGCATGGGATAATCATCAAGATGCCAGAGAAAGGGATCTTCAGTGACCAGAACAGCTAGAGGGACAGTACTGGTATCAACAGCCAGCAAGGTCTACAGCATGGTCCTTCCCAACAGATTGAAAACAGAAGTAAACAGTCTGCTTTACCATGCCCCTTTCCTTGTAAATCCTACTGTTTGATTTCACAATTATACTGCATCATGCCTCAGATCCTGAAGGTCTCATTCTGGGGAGTGACCTGCTAAGGCTTGGTCTCATGGTAATGGCCACCCTTTACCCCACAACCCCCAAGTTGCCCCCTTCCCGCTTCATTTCTGTGGCTGTATAGGACAGACTAACTCTGCCCCCTCCCTTAACTGGCCTGACAGGTCATCTCCAGAAAAGATGTGCCCAGCCCCCAGACTGGAGCCTCAGGACTCACTGGGACTCACCTCCAGGTATGGACACCCAACTGATCACACCATGACTGGATGCCTGACTGCGGCCGATTCCCTATACTGATATTCGAGTTTGCCCCTGACTCACAGTTATGGGCATCTCCGTGAGCTTCAATGAGGATTACTCCCCGAACACTTTGAGACATGGCTACTTGCTTGCTGCAAATGCAGTGTGTTGGCTACATAAGGTGCTGACACATGGTGCAGATGTGCGATTGACTTAACACACTGTTGTAAAACAAGTGCATCCCCCAGACTGAGGACTGCTGAGCAGCAAGGCTAGCTGCCTGATTGTGTGACTGTACTCATTGGCACAGTGTGACAAGGCAAGGCACTGATGCCAAGAGGTAGGTGCTAGGTTAGTTGAGCCACTGGTGCCTGGAGATCACGCCCAGGCTGCAGTTTGTCATCAGCAACAAGCAGGTGGTTTGGAACAAGTGGCGTGCTGAATCTACCTGTTACCTGCTCTGTTCTCATTTACCTCATATCGATCTTGTTTGACAAGTTTGGTTAGAATCAATTGGTTACAGGCCTCCAATCTGAAAACCAACCCTCCACCACCACCCTCTGTCTTCTGCCTTTGAGCCAGTTCTGTATCCAAATGGCTAGTTCTCCCTGTATTCCGTGAGATCTAACCTTGTGAACCAGTCTCCTATGGGGAACCTTGTCGAACGCCTTACTGAAGTCCATATAGATCACATCAACTGCTCTGTCCTCATCAATCCTCTTTGTTACTTCTTCAAAAAACTCAATCAAATTAGTGAGACATGATTTCCCATGCACAAAGCCATGTTGACTGTCGCTAATCAGTCCTTGCCTTTCCAAATACATGTACATCCTGTCCCTCAGGATTCCCTCCAACAACTTGCCCACCACCGAGGTCAGGCTCACTGGTCCCTCGATTGTCCTTACCACCTTTCTTAAATAGAGATTAGAGTTGAGAGTGTGTTGCTGGAAAAGCACAGCTGGTCAGGCAGCATCCGAGGAGCAGTTTCAGGTAAAGCCCTTTATCAGGAATGAGGCTGTGAGCTGAGAGGGTGGTGCGATAAATGGAACGGGGGTTGGGCTGGGGGAAGGTAGCTGAGAGTGCAGTAGGTGGATTGAGGTGGGGTAATAGTGATAGGTCAGAGAGGAGGATGGAGTAGATAGGTAGGAAGGAAGATGACAGGTAGGACAGGTCATGAGGGCAGGGCTGAGTTGGAAGTCTGGATCTGGGATAAGGTGGGGGAGGGGACATGAGGAAACTGGTGAAATCCACATTGATGCCATGGAGTTGGAGGGTCCCGAGGCAGAAGATGAGGTGTTCATCATCCAGGCGTTGGGTGGTTAGGGAGTGGCGATGGAGGAGGCATGACACCAGGCTGGGTATTAATAAGGTAAGTGATGCAATCGACAAGGTGTTTAACAAGCAATAACCACGATCAATAGGCAACTGTTAAGAAAGATATAGGTTATAGTCCAACAGGTTTATTTGGAAGTACAACCTTTCGGAGCAAGCTTTCTTTCGGCAAGTAGCTAGTAGAGCAAGATCATAGGACACAGAATTTATCGTAAAAGGTGAAAGTGTTATAAAACTGATGTGATGTATTGAACAAACCTAGATTGCTATTAAGCCTTTAATCATTTAGAATGGGTTGCAGGTTTCGATTCATCAATATGTAATCCAGGAGCTTTTTTGAAGTCACATACCTGAGCTAACTTAAAGGTGAGATCTCAACTGAGACAATGGCAAGAAAGGTACGGAGGTAGAGTTGGTCTGTATTCCAACCTTGAGTCAGACTGGTTCTATTTCCAAACTAGGAATTTATAAAATGTCATATGGTCTGGCTGCCGACAGATTGTGTGCTTTTTGAACAAAATAGAATATTTCTGCAAATACAAATCTACAATTGCAAATTCACCCCATAGATTGTGTGCGTGTCTGTGTACACGCATGTGAGGAAGTGTGAGGCAACTGGGCACTGCCTAGTGAGAATCTCAGCATGCCACTTGTGAAAAGCCTAAAGGATGGCACGAGTTGTTGTACTTGTTGCCTGATTCTGCCCAATATTTAATCATAGCCCATGTCGCTCGGTTCCCTGTAAGATTATAAAGAGACTGCTGGAGAGACTCTGACAATGGCAGGACATATATTTTGCCTCCTGGACATACAGATTGGACACAGCACCAGATGAAGAAAGAAAATGGAAATGGCCAAAGAAGACTTGGCAAAATGCCTTCAACACTTATCTTCAACAGCAGGGCACTACCCGGGCTGCAGCAAGATTGTGACAGACTGGGGCAGTGGCAAAATCTTGCCAAGTAATGAAAAGCCCAACTCATCAACCTGGATGCTCAGTAATTTTACAGCATGGCTGTAACAATTTGAGAGGAAGCAGGCCCCAATCCTTTATAAATTCTGCCCTTTATGAAATCACGGGATCGAAAGAATTAAGCCTCAGTGTAAGGTTTGGGATCAGGGTTTTATTTACTTACCAACCCATCTCCCCACCTTGGCAGCCCACACTGAAGGAAAGCTAGGCTGGGCTGAGCACTTAAGTTTATAGAGTCCTGTCTGGCAGGCCTCACACAATCAACAGCTCATCCCCAAGGGCTCAGACTGCAGAGCAGCAGGGTGCTAATTTCCTGTTTGGGTCTGTCACAGGCGAGTTAACAGCTGATGGCATTTGCGCCACCATAAAAACAAGGTTGACAGGGAGATTATGAGAGTTCAATTGGACCCTCCTCACATTTCGTCTCATTGCTCCGGCAGCAATCAGCATTACTTAACATCTGCACAGCTGTACCCACCAATTGGATTCGAGCTGCACACCACGGGCCCTATACACAGAT
This sequence comes from Chiloscyllium plagiosum, assembly GCF_037043375.1. Classification (NCBI taxonomy): domain Eukaryota; kingdom Metazoa; phylum Chordata; class Chondrichthyes; order Orectolobiformes; family Hemiscylliidae; genus Chiloscyllium; species Chiloscyllium plagiosum. The sequence goes on from NW_028270148.1 coordinate 39,334,226, forward strand.
TTCTGGGTTAAAGTACTCCTTCAGCGCTAATTGCTTAAACTCAAAAGGTTCATTTGTGCATGGGATTACATCAAAGGGCTTGCTGTTGCTGCTTGATGGCTTTGAACAACATTTCTTGGAAGTGTCCCGTTGGTGGGCCTTGAGTGCTCACAGAACAGTGATTTTATAAAGGATGCAGAGTTTATAAAGGATTGGGGCCTGCTTCCTCTTGAATTGTTACAGCTACACTATAAAATAACTGGGCATGCAGGGTGATGAGTTGGACATTTTGTTTTAAGTGCCATGCCTCACTCTGTTCAACTGACTCGCAGCAAACAACATTTCTGCTGAAAACGAGATAACAAAGTCATGGACGTGACTTTTTTTGTTGGAATTTCAGAAATTTGTTTTTATTCATTCATATGAATGTGATTGTAGCAGGCTGGGTCCATATTTATTGTCCATCCTGAGTTGGTCCTTAAACTGTGTGGGCCATTTTAGAACAGGAGCTACGTTGCTATGAGTCTGGAATCAAATGTAGGCCAGATTAGGTAAGGTCGACAGATCTTTTTTCCCTAAAGGGTGTCAATGAACCAGGTGAAGTTTTAAAACAAGCAACTATGGCTTTATGGTCAACATTAGACTATCATTTAATTACACACACAGTGAACTCAAATTTCATTATCTGCCGCAGTGAGATTCAAACACACACCTCCAGAGGATTAACTGGAGTCTCTGGGTTACTAGTCCGGTGATATTACCACTTCAGTTAAAGATCTGATTTGACTGCTCTTATTTGGCTGAGGAATGAAGCAGCTATAGATATAAATAGGAAGTCTGTGAATGATTGCTATAAGTGAACAATATAGAACATAAGTCTGTAAGACCTAAGGTATAGCAGTAGAATTAGGCCACTCAGCCCATCGAGTCTGCGCCACCATTTGATCATGGCAATATGTTTCTCAACCCCACTCTCCTGCCTTCTCCCTGCAACCTTTGATCCCCTTACTAATCGAGAACCTCTTTATCTCTATCTTAAATACACTCAATGACTTGGCTTCCATAGCTTTCTGCGACAATGAGCTCCACAGATTCACCATCCTCTGGCTGTGGAATTTCCCCCTCAACTTGGTTCTAAAGGGTCGCCCCTTCACTCAGAAGGCTATCCCCTCTGGTCCTCGTCTCTCCTACTAATGAAAACATCTTCTCCACTTCCACTCTATTCAAGCCACTGAGTACAACCACTCCTCATATGACAAGCCCTTTATCCCCATTCTTGTAAACCACCTCTGGAGTCCTTTTCAAGACTAGCACATCCTTCCTTAGATATGCTCACATATTCCCAATATGGTCTGACCAGTGTCTTATATAGCCTCAGCAGTACATATCTGCTTTTGTATTCTAACCCTCTCAAAATGAATGCTAACATTGCATTCACTTTTCTAACTGCCACCTGATCCTGCATGTTAACTTTAAGAGAACCCTGAACTAGGATTCTGAAATCCCTTTGTGTTTCAGATTTCCAAAAGTTTTCTGTTGAGAAAATAGTCTATGTCTCTACTCTTCCTATCCAAATACATAACCTCACACTTTCCCACATTGAATTCCATCTGCCACTTCTTTGTCCACTCTGCAATCCTGTCCAAGTTCTTCTGCAGCTTCCCTGGTTTCCTCAACACTCACTGCCCCCTACCTATTCTTGTGTCATCTGCAAACGTAACAACAGTGCCCTCATTTAATTTGTCCAGGTCGTTATGGTCCCAAAACTGACCCTACCAGAACTCCACTGGTCATCGGCTGCCATCCTGAAAAAGACCCCTTTATACCCACTCTCTGCCTTCTGCCAGTCAGCCAATCCTCTATCTATGCCAATACCTTGCCCCTAACACTGTGGGCCCTTATATTATTTAGCAGCCTTCTGTGTGGCACTTTGCCAAAGGCTTTCAAGAAATCCAAATGGATTCATCCACTGGCACTCCTTTGCCTATCTTACTTGTTACCTCCTCAAAGAATTTATCAGGCGTGAACTCCCCTTTACAAAGCTCTGCTGAATCAGCCCTATTTTACCATGCACTGTCAGATACTCCACAATCTCATCCTTAATAATGGACTCTAAACTTTTACCAATGACCGAGGTCAGGCTAATTGGCCTATAGTTCGCTGTGTTCTGCCTTCCTCCCTTGTTAAACAGGCATGTTACATTAGCTGCAGAACCTGGCATGTTACATTAGCTGCAAATCAACTCTGCCCAGGTTGTATATGCTTCATCTGCCAACATTGTGCCTGAGTCCACTTTTCAAAACTTGGATGATCTGCAGTCGCATTTCAGGCCAGTAACGAGGAGGAATGGTCTCACTCTCCACACGAATGTTAACAAAATCAATTGGTTACCTTTGTGGAATAGTATTCATAGGAGTAGTATCAACACGTGGAAAACCCAAGGAGTGAAGAGTTATTTAATGCTGTTTCATCTCAGCACACCTGAGTTTCATTGAGGGGTGTTAAAATAAGCAGTTGATACCGATTAGACTATGCAAGGGACACGACATCTTTCTTAGTTGCCCATCCCACATGCCTAATAAATAGTCCAATTTTGAGCCAGATATTTTTCTAAGGTCCTTGAGATGCAGGGTGGTTAGTACTTGAAATTGAGCCTTCTTGCTTGTCTTAATCTTGCAAAATGGGATTAATCCTGATGTGGGGGAGATACTAAATGAATATTTAACATCAGTATTTACTGTGGATAAGGATATGGAAGATATCGAATGTTGGGAAATAGATAGTGACATCTTGAAAAAATGTCCATATTACAGAGGAGAAAGTGCTGGATGTTATGAAACGCATAAAAGTGGATAAATCCCGAGGATCTGATCAGGTGGACCCTAGAACTCTGTGGGAAGCTAGAGAAGTGATTGCTGGGCCTCTTGCTGAGATACTTGTATCATTGATAGTCACAGGTGAGGTGCTGGAAGACTGGAGATTGGCTAACGTGGTGCCACTGTTTAAGAAAGATGTTAAGGACAAGCCAGGGAACTATACACCAGTTGACCCTGATGTCAGTGATGGGCAAGTTGTTGGAGGGAATCCTGAGGAACAGGATGTACATGTATTTAGAAAGGCAAGGACTGATTAGGGATAGTCAACATGGCTTTGTGCATGGGAAATCATGTCTCACAACTCGACTGAGTTTTTTGAAGAAGTAACAAAGAGGATTGATGAGGGCAGAGTGGTAGATGTGATCTATATGGACTTCAGTAAGGTGTTCGACAAGGTTCCCCATCCATGGGAGACTGGTTAGCAAGGTTAGATCTCATGGGAAAAAGGGAGAACTAGCCATTTGGATACAGAATTGGCTCAAAGGTAGAAGACAGAGGGTGGTAGTGGAGGGTTGTTTTTTAGACTGGAGGCCTGTGACCAATAGAGTGCCACAAGGATCGGTGCTGGGAACTCTACTTTTTGTCATTTATATAAATGATTTATATATATTCATTTATATAAATGGATGTGAACATAGGAGGTATAGTTAGTAAGTTTGCAGATGACACCAAAATTGGAGGCGTAGTGGACAGCAAAGAGTGTTACCTCAGATTACAACAGGAACTGGACCAGATGGGCCAATGGGCAGAGAAGTGGCAGGTGGTGTTTAATTCAGATAAATGCGAGATACTGCATTTTGGGAAAGCAAATCTTAGCAGGACTTATTTACTTAATGGTAAGGTCCTAGAGAGTGTTGCTGAACAAAGAGACCTTGGAGTGCAGGTTCATAGCTCCTTGAAAGTGGAGTCGTAGATAGATAGGATAGTGAAGAAGGCGTTTGGTATGCTTTCCTTTATTGGTCAGAGTATTGAGTACTGGAGTTGGGACGTCGTTTTGCGGCTGTACAGGACATTAGTTCGGCCACTGTTGTAATATTGTGTGCAATTCTGGTCTCCTTCCTATTGGAAAGATGTTGTGAAACTTGAAAGGGTTCAGAAAAGATTTACAAGGGTGTTGCCAAGGTTGGAGGATTTGAGCTATAGGGAGAGGCTGAACAGGCTGGAGCTGTTTTCCGTGGAGTGTTGGAGGCTGAAGGGTGACGTTATAGAGGTTTATAAAATCATGAGGGCATGGATAGGGTAAGTCCAGAACTAGAGGGCATAGGTTTGGAGTGAGAGGGGAAAGATATAAAAGAGACCTAAGGACCTACTTTTTCATGCAAAGGATGGTACATGTATGGAATGAGCTGCGAGAGGAAGTGGTGGAGGCTGGTAAAATTGCTACATTTAAAAGGCATTTGGATGGGTAAATGAATAGGAAGGGTTTGGAGGGATATGGGCCGGGTGCTGGCAGGTGGGACTAGATTGGGTTGGGATATCTGGTCGGCATGGATGGGTTGGACCGAAGGGTCTGCTTCCATACTGTACATCTCTATGATTCTATGACTCTATGTCAAGAAGTGTCTTTTTCACTCCAGGATCGGGTGTTCAGCCAAAACGGCAAAGGAATAAAACAAGAGAGCTGACCATAACTCGCCTTTCAACAGCTCAATCATAGCCGAGAAAAGCGCATAGGGGTCCAAACAGGCAGAAACTGGAACACATTTAAGCAATTGAAATATTGAAATAAAGAAGCAGAAAAACCTGTTGACACCAGTTGAAAGTTTCAAGAGTTTTAACTGGCCTCAGGTGGGGGTAACTGGCCTAAAATCTCTTCCTGCCATCTGTTTCCCATAGTGGCCATGGTGGAATTGAAAACTTGGGAGCAAGAAGATTGATCCTACTGTCTCATGCCTATTCATTGGCTTTCCAGCTGCAAAGCTAGAACAGCTGCTTTTCACTGAATTCTGTCAGTTTTGTCTCCAGAACTGCTCGAAGTCTTGACTGATGGGACCTGCACAAGCAATTTCCATGAATTGGATAAAGACACACCTTCGGCAATTTTCTCAGTTAGGGAGGTCACAGACGCTCAGAAATGATATGGTGCAGAAGATGGAGGGGGCATAATCAGCCCATTATGCCTGCAACGGCTCTTCAATCGAGTACTATTACCTAGTGCCAATCTGCTACCTTTACCCTATGCCCTTGCACATTATTCATATCCAAATATTGTTCCAGTGCCATCTTTAAAGCCTCAATTAAAACCTGTCTCCACCCTTATTTCCAACAGTGCATTCCATACCTTTACTACTTGCTGTGGGAAAACATTCTGTGGTACAACTCAGTTAAGATGGACATCTGCTTTCACTGGCAGTTATGAGCCATAGAAATTGATTTCTGTCACATCTGTCTCTATGTGAGAAATTGGATATGACGACCAATTTTTGGTTAAGATTGCCAAGTGTCAACTTAACAGCCAATGTCTGCATCACCCCCAACTCCACCTAGGCATACATCCATTGGAATGTGGTCATTGATGCCTACCGCCATTTTTAGGACCTTACTGCTGAAGTCAGCAAATATTGGATGAAGTACACGTTGCACACGTTTTGCTCAGTTTTTCTAAGTCTATAATGATCTACCCCCGGTCCTTACAGTCACTGGAGGATTCTTTCTTCCCCTCTATTCCAAACCCCAATAGGAATGCTTTATGCCTGTCTCGATGTCCTTCCTCTCCAATTGAGGAAGAATTTAATGCCCTCTCTTGTGGAGAGTTTGGAGGTGGATGGGGGGAATATTTCATTGGGAGGGGTCCTACTAATTTTCTACCTCAGGCACTATTTAATCAATGCAAACATGCAAATAAACAAGAGTAGGCCTCTTTGTCCTTCAAGCCTGCTCCGTCATTCAGTCCAATCATGGCTGATCTGATCTTAGTCTCAAAGTTTCATTCCTGTATATCACTGATAATTTTTTATCCACTTGGTAATCAACCTATCTCTGCCTTTAAAAACAGATTTAAAGATTCTTAATTTTGAGGAAGGGAATTCCAAAAACTGTCAACAATCTGAGAGAAAATCATGTTTCCTCAACTCTGTCATAAATGGGCAACCTTTTATTTATTACTATGATCCTTACTTCTAGATACTCCCACAAGAGGAAACCTCCTTTCAACATTCACTTACTCCAGATCCCTCAGGATCACACATGTTTTAATTGGGTCAGATCTGACTCTTCTAAACTCCAGAGAACACAGACTTAGCATATCTAGCCTTTTCTCATAAGACAATCCACTCAATCCAGATGTTAGCCTAGTAAACCTTCTCTGGACAACTTCCAATGCATTAACATCCTTCTGTAAGTATGGTGGAATAAGACTCCACACGGTACTCCAAATGTGGTGTCACCAGTGATGCCATTGATATCCTGTCCTACCATGTGGTTACTGTCAGGGGGCCTGTACACAACTCCCACACGTGGCCTTTTTCATTCCTCATCTCCACCCTGGCTTGATTCTATATTCTTGTCTCCTGAAATTAGATACTTCTTCTCTATTGTGCTAGCATCATCTTTAGTGAACAGATTCACACTCTTTCACAGCTTCCTGTCCTTCCTAAATGTCACATACTCTTTAATATTCAGGAGCTAATCTAGGACATCCTGCAGCCATGTTTCAGTAATGGCCATTGGGTTGTACCTAGTGATCTAAATTTGTATTACTAGTTCACCTATTTTGTTTTAAATGCTACAGGTATTCAAATACAGCGCCTTAAGTTTTGTTCTTTTATTAGCTCTGTTTTCTGGAAAGGGAACCTGAACTTGGGTCAAAATTTCCTGCAGCCTCCCCCTACCCCCCACCATCAGTGGCAGGAGTAATGGAGGACAGGTATGTGCACCTCTCCAGCAGGGTCTCGGGTGCTGGGTTTCCATAACAGTCACCGATCTGTCCATGGAGGCAGTCAAATGATCACATGACCGGCTGCGCTGATACAACTTCTGAACAATGAGAGCTGCCGCTGCTCCTTCCTGTGCATGTGGACAAAGTCCCTGATTGCTGACACCGCAGGATCGTCTCCTGCCAAGCACTGCGCAGGTTGCTTGGTCTCCAACAGTCCACCAATCACCAGCAAACTGGAGCAATTGTCCCTCGGTCAGCTGTAGAACTGTTGCAGTGAGGTACTAACTCACATTGTGTACTCACGTTTTCAAAGGTCACCACTCTAGGCTGGAGGGAGTTTGCAGGTGGCAGCCTTGCTGAGGCTCGTCGTTGGGAGGCTTGTGCAACCTACAAGTTAAAAAACATAAAAGGCGCTGTGGCCAACGTTTGGATTTGGTGTGCGATGATTGAGAATGGTATGCAGAGTTGTGCTTACTCATTTGGTGGGACCCTGGCAGGAGTGGCCCTGGTCTTCACATGTGAGGTCTAGGACTCTTCTCTCAGTGGTTAGCACTGCTGCCTCGCAGCGCCAGAGACCCGGGTTCAATTCCCAACTCAGGCGACTGACTGTGTGGAGTTTGCACGTTCTCCCCGTGTCTGCGTGGGTTTCCTCCGGGTGCTCCGGTTTCCTCCCACAGTCCAAAGATGTGCAGGGTCAGGTGAATTGGCCAGGCTAAATTGCCCGTAGTGTTAGATAAGGGGTAAATGTAGGGGTATGGGTGGGTTTCGCTTCGGCGGGTCGGTGTGGACTTGTTGGGCCGAAGGGCCTGTTTCCACACTGTAATCTAATCTAATCTAATCTAATAAGGGGTGAGGACATGGATATCAGTACAGTCCCACCCATGTCAAATCTGTTTGCCCTGTTATGAGCTTTCATAGAATCTCTACAATGTGGAAACAGGCCATTGGCCCAACAAGTCCACACGGACCCTCCAAAGAGTATCCCACTCAGACCTATTCCACTATCCTATTACTCTACACTTCCCCTGACTAATGCAACCAACCTACACATCCCTGAACACTATGGGAAATTTAGCATGGCCAATTCACCTGACCTGCACCTCTTTGGATTGTCGGAGGAAACAAGAGCAGCTAGAGGAAACCCACGCAGACATGGGGTGAATGTGCAAACTCCACACAGACAGTCGTCTGAGGCTGGAATTGAACCCAGCTCCCTGATGCTGTGTGGCAGCCGTGCTAACCACCACTGAGCACAGTGCCACTTTGTTTTGCTGTAATGAAAAAAGGGGGTGGAGGGAGCGTGTGGGTAAGAGTGAGGTGACAGTGGGAGGTGTGGTGCATGTTGGGAAAAGATGTTGAGGTGTTTGGAAAGACTGAGGAAGCATCATGGAGGGCATGCAAGGGTGGTGGGGTGGGAGGCTAAAGGGGAAGAGTGAGGGAGGGAATGTGTTGCTGCCAACAGTGAGGACGGAGGGGCATGAGCTTTGATGCAAAGTGTGCGTGGTGATAAATCAGGCGTGAGATGGCAGAGAGAAGTGGTGGCAGACTTGATGGGCTGAAAGACCTAAGTTTGCTCCTAAAGCCTATATCTTTTGGTTTTACTTTGGAGGAGTGGAGAAGGTTATTGATCTTCTTTCAACATTTCTTGCTGTTTCTCCACACCCTGGAAATGGCACTGACTCAGGTGATGACCTCAGATCAGCCTGGCATGGTCACCTGGCATGATGTCCTCAACTGCACCTTGCAAAGAGGACTCCTCTCCTGTGCACCATCCCATTCACCAGGATGTCCATGGAGAAACACAATGCTATCTTCTTCTTATCTGACTCGGTCCATGACAGAGCAGGACAGCTCCAGAATTCTCATGCTTGTCTGGATGTACTTTAGCATTTTAAACATAGTGTGCGCAAGGGATGCCAGTCTTTTGGCTGACAGCCACTGAATGGTGAGTTGCTGTGTGAACAATATGTGGTAACATGAGGCAGAAATTAGATATGAGAGATGTCATAGGGCTGTCGTCGATAATTAGGGAGGCAGCTTTGGTAAGATAGAGTGAGAAAACCTGCTAGACTTCACGATGAGAATTCATCAAAAGAAAACCCAACGGGAAGTGGACTTGGGCATATTGGTCAATAACGAATATTTTGGCTCAGTTGTTAGAAAGTCTATACTGTTCTCAAGGTGGAATTGAAAGAAAGTTAATCAACAGATGGGATAGAGAAGGGAACTCTCGCTGATATTGAGAACGAGAAATGATGGTGTGAGAATTGATGGGATTTTGTTTTGTCATGTATTTGAAGTCTTCCAAATTTTGTTGTATGTAAATATGTTCTCTTTATCTTTATTTCTGTTTTAGAATAAACTTCTGTTTTATTGTTAATACCAAATCTGTAATGTTGTATGATTATGTTTCAGCTCAAGATCACAATGCTAAAGACAAAAAAACTATCATGTCAGATTTCAATTTGGCATCCAATCATTACATCAGCTGGTAAAATACAAAGGTAAATAGCACATGGCAGCAATTTTTTAAATGATCTCAAATATATGGAGAGTGGAACACTGGAAGTTGGTCAGCAATTGAATTGATCAGCTTATCCGATGGTCCCAATTTTAGTGACTAATTGAACCATGAACTTCTGGCACTCATTGTTAGAGGTGGGGAGTGGGGAGTTGAGGGAGAGGTATTAAAGAAGATGATTTCAGTGAAAAAAGATAAACCCAGGGTTTATCTTTGCATTCTTTGATAATGCTAGAATAATGATCTATTTTGGCAAACAAGAGCAGATTCCAATATTGCTTGTAAAAGCCCCACCAGAACTAATGGTAAATAGCTGAACCAGTTAAATACTGCTGCCTAACTGTCTTTAGTAATAATTCATTACTGAGACATCAAAAGAACAGGAAAATCCATAAGCACAAATTCATAGAATGGTTGCAGCACAAAAAATAAGAGACTCAATCCTTTACTTCTGTACTGGTTCTCTGAAGAAGCAAACCACCCAGAACCATTTTCCTAATTTTTACCTACAGCCTATACATTCCTCAGTTTTTAAATTATAATACAACTCCCTTTTAAATGCCTTGTTAGAACCTGCCTCCATCGGAATGAATCTGGACAATTCATTCCGGATCCTAACCATTTGTTGCATGTAAAACATTTGCCTCATATCCACGCTTGCTGGTTCTCGATCCTTACATCAATGGGAGCAATCATTCCTAATCTACTCTGTTCACTTATGACTAAGTCTATTAAATATGATTTGGAGGTGCCGGTGTTGGACATTCAGCCTTGGATCTTCGGGTGACCATCCTCCAAGGCGGACTTCAGGACAGGCAACAATGCAAAGTGGCCGAGCAGGACCAAGTTCGGTATGCATGAGGATGGCCTCAACTGGGACTTTGGGTTCATGTCATACTACAGGTGGCCCCAATGCACTACACACTCTCTTACACACACATATGCAAGTGCGCGCATGCGTACACACACACACACACTCACTCACTCCTACAGACCCATATACTCACGCAGACCGTCTCTCATACCCAAGCTCTCTCTCATACGCTTACACATACACACCCACACATGTACCCTCTCACAGACTTATACCCTTTACATTCACACACATAAACATACACACACTCTGTCACAGACACTCACAATCCCCTCCCCCACACACACCCACATGCACACACACATAAATTTGTTGGATGAATTTATATTTGCAGAATTACATTTTATTTTGTTCAAAAACTGCATGAATCCATGGTAGATTCTGTAAATCCCTTTTTTAGGAATTGAATCAGTCTGAACATTGAGGCACAGACAGACAGACTTTAACCTCACACCTTCAATGCGTTATCTGAACTGACATGGCACCTACTGTTAAAGTTCACTTGAAAATGTAACTTTTAAAAAAAAAGTTCTAGGATTTACATGTGAAAGAACTGGAACTAATATGGTCATTCTAAAAGGTGAGAGACTGAGCAAACAATCCAGATCTTTTTCAATATATAATTTCAGTTACATCACACTGTAAACTTTTGCTATATATTCTGTGTCTTATGATCTTATACTCCACAACCACCTGATGAAGGAGCAGCACTCCGAAAGCTAGTGCTCCCAAATAAACCCTGTTGGACTATAACCTGGTGTTGTGTGATTTTTAACTCTATTAAATATTCTCTCAATCTTCTGTTCTATAAGGAGAATGGTCCCAACTCCAATCTATCAACATAACTGAAGGTCCTTATCCATGGGACAACTCAAGTGAATTTTTTTTCTTAGTTGTTACTAATGTCTTCATATCCCTCTTACAGTCAGGTGCCAAGACTTGACGATGAATGCCAGCTATTTAGAGAATTGGATACCAAGCAGTCAGTTATTATGTAGATGCAGGGAGATTTTGTATTATTGCAGGGTCGGGGATTTAAGTTTTAGGGAGAAGCTGAATAGGCTGGGGCTGATTTCCCTACAGCATTGGAGGCTGAGGATGACCTTATAGAGGTTTACAAAATTATGAAGGAGTCCAGAACTAGAGAACAACTTAGGGTGAGAGGGGAAAGATATAAAAGAAGCCTAAGGGGCAACGTTTTCATGCAGAGGGTCGTATGTGTATGGAATGAGCAGCCAGAGGAAGTGGTGGGATTAGATTGGGTTGGGATATCTGGTCGGCATGGACTGGTTGGACCGAAGGGTCAGTTTCCGTGCTGTACATCTCTATGACTCTATGACTCTCTATCTACCCTTTGTCCAAGAGCAGGTGACAAAAGTGGAACAAAAATTATCTTCTTCAAGAATATACATTTGATTTGTGGCTCGTTCAATACAGATGAAGGATACAGCCAGTTTAGCTTTTCTCATTCTGTTTGTGTTTGTGTGTTTGTGCTGTAGAGTGTATGGGTTCTTGTTACATTCCCATTGATGTTTGGGTAGTATGAGAAACTGCATGAACCTGCAAAGTGCTATGGATTGCACCAGTTCTGCTTTTGCATAACAAAAAAATTAAAGCATACTTCAGCAAAAAGCCTGCTTTCCCATGAAAGATTTTATAAAGACAAAAAGATACTTATTTTACATTTGTAGGGATGCTTTTCCTTCCAAGTGCATTTGTGGAATTCTGTAGCATTTTTTATTTATTCAGCATTTTATTACATTCTCCAACTACAACACATGCTACCAGTTACTTTGAAATATAGTGACTATTATTTCCACACATGTGCAGCCATCATTTAACGCAGAATAAGATAAGGCAAATTCCAGAAATAAATATAGATGAAGGAGGCCAGCTGGCTCACCTTCCTCATTGTTACACAGAAATCTCCAATTACACTTCCTTGAGTGAATCAAGCGTTTTTGAAGGACTTGTTGAGAAACCTGTTGGCCCAGGTCTTCTGGTTCCTGAATAATTGGAGACTGGACGTGGAAAATGTGGGCTGTGTCACCTCAAAAATAACAATGCAAAAAGTATGAGGTAATTACCTGGGAAACTCCAATGGGCAATTATCTGGCATCCGGAACCCTTCGAAAACATCTCTTCAACTCTTATTTAAAGTTTGAGAGTTTAGAGTGCTCTGACTTACTTACTTGGATTGTTACTCACGACAGATTACAACCCTGCTTTGATTCCTGGATAACTGTATCACTGATATCTTACTCATTCACGTTGAACCTGAATGATTAATCCAGGACACCACAAATCCCAATCTCTGGTCACTTGATCATCGCTGAACACCTAACTCATCACCTGCACCTATCGGCTGACCTGACATCATGATGTGATTTCCTTCACGAGCTCCCAATCCATGCTGTGCACTTGTGCAATTGTCACCTTAAACCCTTTCCCACCAACCAGCCCCTGCTGCCTTACCTCCACACCTACTTATTTGTCACCCCATTCCCCTCAGCCCCTTACCTTACACACTTACCTTCTTTTGGTGCTTTACTTTTAAACTCTGCTTGCTTACCAGAACACAGCAACTCCTGCCATATGTGGGGTGTTGGGAGGGGGTTGGATTCCCTGAGCTGGTGCCCATGAAGTTTGTTGTATCACACTGTTATGAAGGACCTTCCACTAGAACTCAAGCCTGAAACTTGTCGGAAGATATATATCTAACTTTTTCTCTTATCTGGGTCAGAGTTAGTGATGCAGCTCCAGATTAGAAGATTTGGGCTTTTATTATCTTCCCAAGGTACTAATTTGAAGCTTACATCTTTAGGTTAATAGGCCTTGCCCCATATTTCAAATCTGGCTCAGAAGGCACTGGAGATTTTAGAGCATAATCCAGGCTGACACTGCTTTACTATACAGAGCAAATGTTGTGTTGCTGGAGGTGCAATATTTTGCAGAAGTAATTGCATTAAATCCTGGTATGACTTCTTAGGTGGATATAAAAAAAATCCCCTAGGATGTTCCAAAAGTGCAGAGATTCCTCTCTGATACATCCCTGTCAGTAAGTGTCTAAATGTTACTTTTAGGACCTCATTGTTTGCAAATTTACTTCCATGTAACTTGACAATGCAACTGTGACTATACTTCCAAGGTACATGGCTGTAAAAGTGCATTGGGATGTCTTGCGATCGTGAAAGGCAGTGTGTATATGCAAGCTTTCTTTCCTAAACACAAGCGACCTGTTTAGAGTGTCATTTCTTTCAGTAAGATGAGGGTTAAAGATGAATAATGAATGACTGCCTTGTTCATTTTTGTTTTCTGCAACCTGTTCCATAGAACAAGCGAGGGTATGTTCACAGCTATATAACATTACATTATTAGATTACAGCGCTAGGCCTTTTCACGGTGTAGAAAGTGACTAAATCATGGTAAAGTCCTGCATCTTGAGCAAAGGCCTTGTTTACATGTTGTTAGACTTTCATGTGGTGCACTGAATGCCTATGTCTTAAGGAGTCTATTCTGCCTAGTGAAAATATATCCCCATTTCATTCAAAACATACAATAGACAATATTTAGGGTAAAAAGTATTTAGGGTGTTGAGTAGATGAAAGACCCTATCCCTTTGAGAAATGCTCATACACATGGTGAACAAAATGTATACAAATCGTAAAATGGGGTTAGTTTAAAGTCTTTCATTTAAAAAAACATGTAAGTACGTACGTACAATGTCCAGCACAAATAGGGCCATTCTGTCCAATTACTTTGTGCTGGTGTTTACAGTCAAAAGCAGTGTCCTCACAAAGGCATCCATGGATACCACTCATTAAAAACAACTTTGGAGGTCAACAGCACAAAATGCTAACACAACACAGTGTATTATTGCTCGAGGACTTGAATTCAAAAATAGGCAAGTTGAATTAAATGCGTTTTGAACCCTGATCTGGCTGAATGCATTGTATTGGGCACAGTTTTCCTTGTCTCTCTCTCTCTCTCTCCAAAATGTATAAAACAACTGGATAAAGTGGAGAAATTACAAAAACAATTCAGAAGAATAATAACTGAACTAAGAAATTTCTGTTCTTGTAAAAGATTGAGCCATTTAGAACATTTATCTTCAGAAAAGGAAAGACTTAAAGGTAATATAGTAAAGTTGTTTAAAATTGTGAATGGTTTGGACAAGGGAGAATGTGGAAGGAACTCAGCTTTGGGAGAATTCATAATGATGGTTTCAAATATTTGGTAGTCACTAAGAAATCAAGTGGATGATAAGTATGATTTTCTTTACTTCGGGAATAGTTAGAATGGTGAACTCATTTCCACAAGAAGTGTTGTGTCAAATAACTAGATATTTTCAAAGGGAAGGTATAGTGATTGGAATGAGGGACTAGAGGATTGCATTGATTATGTGATCCTTGATTGGGGTTGTTCAACTGGGAGGCCTGGCTGACAGATATAAGCAGGAGTGTTAGAGCCCGGGTGTCTCTGGAGAAGGCGCACATGGTGTCCACCAACACCCTTGACCTGTTCAGAGAGAGGTGGGTGCTGCAGGGAGTGGAGTGTATTATTTCCCCGTCCAATTCTATTTTGATTTAATCCCTGCCCTCCCCTTCACTGTTTGATCACGTAGCATTGCCCTTTAATGAGAAGGGCACTGCTTGTCACTGGCCACTTGGGTGTTTCTTTTCTTCCTAGTGGTGGAAATAGAATAACAATTTGTACACCTTGTGTCTTTCACTGTGTCCCACACCTGCACCTACAGTTAGACGGTAGTGTGGGGGGTAAAAGGGAAAAAAAAGGAAAAAGTCAAAAACAAAGAAAAAAAGACAAATAAATTAACAGGAGATTCTTTCATTGTGTCGCACAGCTGTAAAAAAAATAAGCAGGAGTGTTCTGCTCCTGGGCCTGGCCAAACTGGCCATGAACAGGTCCAGGCAGAGGGCCGTGGAGGGGGTCGTTAGGACCGACTACCTGCCCCTCTTCCACGGTTACGTTCGAGCCCGGGTGTCTCTGGAGAAGGAGCATGTGGTGGAGTTGTTCAGGGAGAGGTGGGCGCCGCAGGGAGTGGAGTGTATTATTTCCCTGTCCAATTCTATTTTGATTTAATTCCTGCCCTCCCCTTCACTGTTTGATCACGCAGCATTGCTCTTTGATGTGAAGGGCACTGCTTATCACTGGCCACTTGGGTGTTTCTTCTCTTCCTGGTGGCGGAAATTGAATAAAGATTCATACACTTTGTGCCTTTCACTGTGTCTCACACCTGCACACACACACAACATGGGTGCTGGGGAAAATATAAGCACTACTGCAGTTAGGCAGTAGTGTGGGGGTTTAAAAAAAAGAAAAAAAAGAAAAAAATAAGCAGGAGTGTTAGCGACTCTCTGTATTCTAAGGACTGGCCCTGAGCTGGCTGGTCAGAGCCCATGTACTATGTACATGTAAATACAAGGTGACTTGATGATGGGATATCAGCCTGTGTGCAGTTAATTCAGAAAGTAAATGAACAGATGAGAAAAATGGTAATAGAGAGACAAGCTGAACCGTTGAGTAGAGATGAGGTGAGATGTAAGTTTGATTTATATGGAGTATGGTTACCCAGTTAAATAACAAAAGCACCAAATTAAGATGAGCAAAGATGCTGCCAAAATGGAGAACTTCAGAGATAGTTTCCCAATTTTACTGAATCATTGTCAGTCAGAGTTGCCAACTCCAGTTGGATGCATTCCTGGAGGTTTCATTACATGATTTCCTGTCTCCAACCATCCCAATCAGTGAAGCAGCCTATTTCCACCCACCCCACTTAATGTACTAACATTTACCTAAGAAAGGAACATATTAGTACCATTGTAGTTTTAAAAACCTACAAAGTTATAGATTTAATCCTTAATTATCCTGTTTATTTTCAACAGACTTTTTGATTCATTGAGGAATGTGGAATTCATTATCTGGGCCAGCATTTATTGTCCATCCCTAGTAGCCCTTGAGAAGGTGGTGAGCTTAATTCTCGAGCAACTGCAGTCTACTTGACACAGGACATTCATTATGGAAGGAGTTCCAGGATCTTGATCCAGCAACACTAAAGGAATGGCGATAAATTTCCAAGTCAAGTTGCTGTGTGGCTTGGAGGGGAGCTTGCAGATGGTCATAATCCCATTTATTTGCTGCCCCTACCTTCCTAGGTGGCAGAGGTCACAAGTTTGTAAAGTGGAAATTAGGTGTGGAAAGGAGAATTCATGGTAATGGGTTTGGAAAGTGCTATTTAGCTCCACTAAAGGTAAAGTGATTTTCTGCAATGCATCTTGTAGATTGGTATATACTGTTGCTATTGAGCGTTAGTGTTGGAGGGAGTGAATTTTTGAGAATGTGGTGCCAAAAGACGCGAGCTGCTTTGTCCATGATGGTATTAAGTTTCTTGAGTGTTGTTGGAGCTGAATTTATCCAGCCAAATGGGAAATGTTTCATTGTACTCCTGATTTGTGACTTTTTGATGGTGAACAGGCAATAGGGAGCCAGGAGATGGGTTGCTCCCTGCAGGATTCCTTACCTCTGACTTGCTCTTGTAGCAACAGTATTTAGATGTTGAGTCCAGTCCAGTTTCTGGTCAATGGTAAGTCCCAAGATGACGATAGAGGGGGATTCAGAGATGTGATGCCATTGAAATCAAGGGCTGAAAGTTAGATTCTTCCTTGTTTGAGATGTTCATTGCCTGGCAACAGTATGGCATGAATGCTCCTTGCCACATGTCAGCCCTAAATTGAATAACGCCCAAGTCTTGCTGCATTTGGACATGATCTAATTCCATGTCTGAAAGTTGCGAATGATGCTGATCATTGTGCAATTATCAGCAAACATTCCCACCTCTGACATTATGATAAAAGGAAGTTGAAGAAGGTTAAGATGTTGGGCCTAGGAAACCTCCATGAGGAACCCTACAGAGATGGCCTGAAGCTGAAATGACTGACCTCAACAACCATGGCCATCTTCCTATGTGCCAGGTCTGATTCCACCAATTCCCATTTTCGCAGGTTTTGCTAGGGCTCCTTAATGCTACAGTGAGTCAAAAGCAGCTTTAATATCAAAGGTATTCACTCTCACTTCCCCTCTGGAATTCAGATTATTAATCTATGTTTGAACTAAGGCTGTAATAAAGTCAGAAGCTGAGTCCCCCTGGCAGACCCCAAACTGGGGCAGCATGGTGGCTCAGTGGTTAGCACTACCTTCATCAGGTAGCTGTGGAGCAGGACCATAAGACACAGAATTTTTAGCAAAATATTAGAGTGTCGTGCAAGTAGAATGATGTATTAAACAAATCCAGATTGTTGTTAAGTCTTTCATCTTTTAGAATGCGTTGCAGGTTTTGATTCATTAATATGTAAATCCCAGAACTTCTTCTAAGTCACATTCTTGAGATAACTTAAGGTAAAAAAAAGGTGACATCTCAGCTCAGACAATGCGGTAAAGGTGGTCAGACTGGTTCTATTTCCAAGGTGGAATTTACAAATATGGATTAACTTCCTGCATTGACTGCCTGCAGGTTGTGCATTGTTTGAACAATATAAAATGTATCTGCAAATATATTTCTGCAAATACAAATTCACCCCGTAGTCTTACATGGGTCTGGGCATGCATAAAAGAGAGAGAGAGAGAGAGAGACAGGGAGAGATAGAGTGAGTGTGTGCATTTGAGTATGTGCATGTGAGTGTGACTGTGAGTGCATGTGAGAGAGTGTGTGTTTGCGTGTGTGCAAGCTTGGTAAAATGTGTGTGTGAGTGTGATGGCGTATAAGCCTGTGAGAGGGTGTGTGCATGGGTGTGAGTGTGTGGGGTATATGTGTGTGTATGAGAGAGAGCGTGTGTATGAGAGAGGGTCTGCGTGAGTGCGTGAATATCTAAGTGTGTGTGTGTGTATATGTGTGTGTGTAAAAGAGTGTATAGCGTAGTGGTGTCATCTGTAGTGTGACATGAGCCATGAGGCCTTCCTCATGGGTTCCAATCTTGGCTATCAGTCTCTGCTCAGCCACTTTGCATTGTTGCCTGTCCTGATGTCTGCTTTGGAGGATGGTCACCTGAAGATCCGAGGCCAAACGTCCCTGACCGCTGAAGTGTTCCCTGACTGGGAGGGAACATCCTGCCTGGTGATTGTGAGTGGTGTCCATTCATCCATTGTCGTAGCATCTGCATGGTCTTGCCAATGTACCGTGCCTTGGGGCATCCTTGCCTGCAGCGTATAAGAGAGACAATGTTGGCTGAGTCACGAGTACCTGCCGTGTACATGATGGGTGGTGGCCCACGTGTAATGGTGGTATCCATGTCGACACTCTGACTTGTCTTGCAGTGGTTGCCATGGCAGGGTTGTACGGAGTTGTGATTGATGTTGTCCTGAAAGCTGGGCAGTTTGCTGCGAACAATGATCTGTTTAAGATTTGGCGGTTGTTTAAAGGCAAGAGGTGGAAGTGCAGAGAAGGTCTTGGTGAGGTGGTCATCCTCATCAATAATGTGTTGCAGCCTGTGAAGTACTGGACAACGAAGGCTAGCCTATTGGCTGTCTCCTGAGGAGATCATTATGGTTTCTTGTCCACCCCAGTCCAATACTGGCTCCTCCACATCAATCCTCCTAATGGATCTTAAAAAAAAACAGTGAAGGATCAGTCTCTGTTTTGGCTATTGAAATTTACAAAATCTGAAAGCTTTCTCAGAAACAGTGATGAGGTTCTCAATGTTAGCATTAGGATTAGCTTTATTGTCACATGTACTTAAATGAGTACCGTGAAAAGTTTATAAGTCGCCACTTACCATCTTAGGTACAAAAGCACCTTGGTACAGATTATTAAATTCAAACTGTCAGAGAAAATAAATAGAAAAATAAAGAAATAGAAAATTGAGACTAACAGTCCTTCCAACTCAGTTCATGCTGGCACCTAGCCTCTTGTGTGCGTCAGGCTTTGACTCCAGACCGTGCTGAGCATCAGCTTGAGGCTCCCGAGGCCAGGAACTGCTCTGGAACTCCTCACTGAGGCCATGCTAGGCTGCCAAGAGACTGCCACGCTGGCCTCCAAAAGACTGCCACGCCCAGCTGCTCAGAGACTGCCATGTCGGGTCATTAAGAGACTGCCACACTGTACTGGGAGATAGCCATGCTGTGCTGAGGAACCATCAAGCTAATCTGCCACACCAGGCCAAGAGGCCACCATGACATGCTGAGAGATTGCCACATCATGCCGAGAGATTGCCATGCCTCGTTTGCGCTGAGGTCCAGAGTCTGAGTCCGTACTGAGGCTGGGAGTTCAGGACATTGTCAAGAGGACCAGAGGACTTGCCCCACTATCATTTCTTGTAAGAAATAAAATTTATAGAACAGCACTAGTGTCAGGTCAGCAAGTCTGGCAGCATTACAGCAGAGAGAAGAAGAGTTAATACTTTGACTTAGGTATGACTTTTGACTTAGGTGTGACTGTACTTTGGAAATGTTGAGGAATCATTGTGGAGTTCAAAAATTTAACTCTGTTTCTCTCTCCACTGGTACTTCCAGGGGAATCTCATGCACTTTTTGTATTTATTGCAGATCTCCAGCATCTGCAGCACTTTGCCATTCTGTTTGTTCTAATGGAAACCAATTCTGAACATTCTGGCATGGTATACATAAACCTCTTATAGAACTATTGCAAGTAATAATTGTTGCCACCATATGTACATGAACAGTCTGTTGAGAATCATTTTCTTTTCTCAACCAGTTGCTCAACCATTTAGGCCCAGATAGAGTGGACATAAAGACAGTTTTTTCCACCAGTAGAGGAGACTAGGACCCAAGGGCTCAGCCTCAGAGTGAAGGGGCGACCGGTTATAACTGAGATGAGAAGGAATTTCTTTAGCCAGAGGGTGTTAAATCTGTGGAATGCATTGCCACAGAAGACATGGAGGTCAAGTCATTTAACGTATTTAAGACAGACATAGATAATATCTTGATTTGTAAGGAGATCAAGGGTTATGGTGAAAGGCAGGAGAATGGGGTTGAGAAACATAAGAGCCATGATCCAATGGTGGAGCAACCTGATGGGCTGAATGGCCTAATTCTGCTCTGATAGCACATGGTCTTTTGAAAATGAATGCTAATATTTTCCTGAAAAGCTGATATATTTAACAAGCCCAAGTTGGTAGCCACACAGAATTTCAATATCACTAGATATTTACAGATAAAGAAGACCTGGCAGCCATCTTAATTTGTCCAGAGAAATCCTAATATCTCTCTTTTACTGCATTGACTTTTTTATCTGGTTCCAGTGTTTGGCCATCAATATTGTGCATGGAATTTCATGTCAAATGTCAATCATTCTCTGCATGGTAAATAAAATATCTTCTTTAAGATAGTCTTTTATTTGTTTAAATCTTGGTCCTTATCTCACAGTTCAATTGAAAATAATATTCTGGATTAATTGTTTCATTGCAATTTACAGTTCTAATCAGCCCTTAAAAATCACTTCCTAGATGTCTTTTTCCTGGGTTGAAAAAGCTGAAGTCATCCCCAGCATCCTGCATTACGTTGCTGCCAATCCTTGCAACAGTCCAATAACTCTTCTATGCACTGCCTCCAAACTTTAAATGTCTCCTTGTTTCTAGAAGACCTTGAGCACAGTACTCAATGCAATGTGCAGTCTGACCAGAGCACTTCACAGCCTGGTCATGGATTTCTCTGACTTCTACATTCCTTTCTTTCCTATCAAGTCAGGCTGCAAGACTGCAGTCTCTGTGTGCCCACTGCAAACAAAGCTTACCCAGACAGTACACCCCCCTCCACAGAACATCAGAGTCGAAAACTGTGGCTGGAAAAGCACAGCAAGTCAGGCAGCATCCGAGGAGCAGGAGAGTTTATGTTTCGGGCACAAGCCCTTCATCAGGAATGTCTTATGAAAGGTTTATGCCCAAAACATCGACTCTCCTACTCATCGGATGCTGCCTGACCTGCTGTGCTTTTCCTGTGCCACACTTTGTGACTCTGACTCTCCAGCATCTGCAGTCCTCACTTTCTCCACAGAACATCAGTGCTGCGACCTGTTTATTTTCTCTTCTTCCTAAATGACCATGTGGGCCTTCTCCCAATAATTCAGTCAAAAGAGTTCTAAGCAAGATTACTGTGAGCAATATTACCTGAAAGATTCAAATTTTCTCTCCCTGCTGTTTAACATACGTGTTAGTTTATTAATTATGTCTCATCTTCACTGAAATAATAAATAGGAAATTATTAGAATCCGCCACACTGAAGAATCTAATGGACTAAGTATTAACAGTAATGAAGGTTTGGCATTTTCTAGCTGTTTATAGAGGCTGGATAAAATTTGCTCCTATGTGTTAGTGTGTTCACATCTGCAGGCCACTGACCTATTTCTCACAATGAGACATCTATGCAGTGAGTAAACACATAGCTATTCCCTGCCAAGTTTTCCTGCAGACAGTCAGGATGGAGTGGGAGGTTTATGGCATTAACACGAATCTTTTGGTTCTTTTTTGGCTAAGTGTGAGCTCCGTCAGGTGTTTTAGAGGGTTTGTTTGCCACAAGATTGAATGGGATTTTTCTCTGTATTCTACAAAACCAATCTCCTTAACTACCTCCCCTGCCCCTGTGCTGTCCCTCTTGTCTGATTTTATGCCCATCCTACCACGAGACATTCTTGAAACAACTCATTGCACAGCAGAAAACTGGCAAAAGACCAACATCCCTGGTGCTCTTGCCATCTTTAAAAGCCATTGTGCACTCGAGCGAGTCTGCCTGGCTGGGTGAGGACCACAGGGCAAAGATGGCAGAGAAGGGATTGTCGAACAGGGACTTGGAATTTCTTTTGGAGGGGCTGATGCAGGGGAGAGGCATTGTCCTCACAGAGCACCAGCAGAGGATGCCACAACACCAGGTCCTAGCCGCCTGGTCTGAGGTCACCAGCTGAGTTGTGTAGACTCCATGGAATGGAGGTACAGCCAACAGTATGGCATGAAGGTCAATAACCTCTTGCAATCCACTGAAATTCCACACCTCACTCTCTGCTACCTCACACCTACTCTGTCTCTGCTACTGCACCCAACTCCCACCAATGCTCATGCTCTGCCACTCTCACTATTGCCTGCAAAGTCTTCACTCACCCGCTCTTACTCCCTCCCCAACTGCCCACATCACTAATCCTAATCCTGCCCTCTGTGCTGACTCCTCACTTCTTCAGAATGCCTTACAACCTTCCAACCACCTCGGCCAGCGTTAACTGCCACATCACCCATTTTCAGCTCCCTCAATCCTTCCCTGGCCCTCGTTCCAGGAGAAAACATTGGAACTGGAGCAGGAGTAGATAATTCAGCCTCTTTAGCCCGTTCCACCATGGGTGAGATCATGGGTAATCTCACCTCTACCTTAACTCCCATTTCCTATGTGCTTCCCATAACCTGTTAACCTATAATAATCTATCTCCTCCTTAAATTTATTCAATGTCCTGGCATATATCACACACTGTGGGATAGTGAATTCCACAAATTCATGACCCAATCTTTGTTTTAAATCTGCCACCCCTTAGTCTAAGTCTATGATCTCTTGTTCTCAAATGCTCCACAAGAGGAGATATCCGCTTGATGTCTACATTATTACCTGCCCAGTAGCTTTTTGCAATTCTTGCATGAGGGTACCCAGATCCGTGCAGGAATTCAGTGATGCTATGGGCACCCAGCTGCCCCAAATATGCAGCTGTCTGTCTTCCTCTGCAGACAACTTGGCGGCAGCAATAGAGAGCCAAGTCCAACTGGCTGCTATGGCACCACAAGACTGACAGAGACCCACTCCATGGGCTAGAGGGGCACAGACCCCCTGACTGAGAACACACACACACACACACCAACCACACACCTGACCAAGCTGATCTTTCAACTGGTATTAGAGGCAGTACTTGACTTCCTGTCCTGGGACCCGCTGACAAAAGAATTGAGAGGCTTTGGCAGACATTACTGCCACAAGTCAAACCATAAGTCACTTTGTTCAGGGCTCTGTAAGATTCTGCCCCTAGTGTGCAGCATGTTCAAACTCTGGTGCAGTGGAAGATTTATTTTTATCCATTTTGTGAAGCTGTTTTCTTTGACTGCACCACCTGTTGAACAATGGACAATGAACTGTTTCTAAGTCAGATTTCTAAATGACTTAATAGGATCCTTTTCCAGAAATTTTAATTTCCTCAGTTATTTTCCTTCCTAAACTTCTTTCTTTCCATCAGTACAGACTCTTCCCTTCAATCTTGTTGCCTTTATGATCTGCATTATCTTTGGACTGATTTCCTGCCTGGCCCCCATGAAGCTGCAGAGGCTGTGGAAAATGTGATTTTTATATTGGTATCAATTTAAGCAGCACATACCTGTGGATAGCCTGAAGGATATTTAGGGTGATATGGTGTAACTGAAGATGACGGTAAACTCTCGAAATGCCAACATTCTGAACTACAAAAGCAAAAAGATATCTGCAGACCTTCTGCTATCAGCACTGAAAGGTGTGCCCACTTCAGCTATGGGCATGTTGCTAGGATGGCTGACTGCCAACAAGGGCTGCCATCCCGAATAAGAATTGTAACTCTGCCTTCAGGAATGCCAGCCCAGTCAGCATGCTGCCAGCCCAGCAACACCCAGAGGTTTTTAGATTACTTACAGATTACTTACAATGTGGAAACAGGCCCTTCGGCCCAACAAGTCCACACCGTCATGTCGAAGCGCAACCCACCCATACCCCTACATTTACCCCTTACCTAACACTACGGGCAATTTAGCATGGCCAATTCACCTGACCTGCACCTCTTTGGACTGTGGGAGGAAACCGGAGCACCCAGAGGAAACCCACGCAGACACGGGGAGAACGTGCAAACTCCACACAGTCAATCGCCTGAGGTGGGAATTGAACCCGGATCTCTGGCGCTATGAGGCAGCAGTGCTAACCACTGTGCCACCGTGCTGCCCACTAGTGGCCAGTGCTGAAGCTGCAGCGGCAGAGGGAGGCAATCTTGGGAATAGTTCAGGTGGGTAAATGGTACTGGGAGATACCAGGGACTGGCAGAGAGGTCTTGCTGGTGAGGAAGCACTTGGGGGGAGTGGAGGGGAGGGGAGTGCCATTGTTAAAGGACTGGTCATTGCCGCTACTGGGCTATTCCCAAAAATGAGGTCCCGAGTCCCTTGCAGTCTGCTGTGTGGCTGCCGGGACTTGGATGGGGACCTCCCCATGTGATGATGGTCCACCTTGAATCGGGTAAAAATGCCTCTGGAGGCAGGGGTTATTCTTCCAGTGGACAGCACACTGGCTGAACTGGGCATTCAGCAGATGGTTGATCTGACACTTTTCTTGCTGCTTGAGAAATGATGTGGTTTTGGGGGACGTTGAGTACCACACTAGATGTCATCTCAGACCATCTTGCCAATCTTTCAGTCTCCTAGCCCATCAGCCAAGGACCGGTAAATTCCTGCCTATATTTTAGGTCTATGAGCTTTTGTCAAATGTTACAAAATTCCATGTTTGTTCTAATTCTTATCATGGTAGCGTCATTGCATGTCACCTCCCTGTTCATTATTCCAAGTGTTAACCCTTTAAGTGTCACCACCAAAATAGTTGACAGGGGAAATGTGATATGAATGAGCTACATTATGCAGAGTATCATGAAAATAATTTCTAGCTATGATCCATGGGATATGATAACCCTGGCCTTTACACTCCTACTTGGCAGCAAGGAGCTCACACTCCACTTCACAACTGAACCCCGTAATAAGAACCAATTAGAGGTCTCACACCTGCTAACAGTCAGGAGGTTAGTGGATTATCAGTTGGGAAGATTCATGGAAATCAGTCAGGGATCTGGCCCAGTGATCATTTAAGGCAGTCCATCCAGGTCAGTCAGGAGAATGGAGCCTGGGAGTCAGCAGACTGAATTCTTATCAGGAGACGTTATTGGGGTAGGGAGGTGGAGTACGTAGCATTGAAGATTGGAGGCAGTAATCTGGGATTCAGAAAGTACAAGGATGGTGAAGAGGCTGAATTTGATATGTTAGTGGGGTGACTCATTAGTGCACAGGATGATATAGGATGCTGTGGGAGGGGATGCTCGGCTATCATGATCACTGTTGTCATGATGGGGGTCTGTTGAAATGACCAAACTGTAATGACTGAGTTCAGGGAGTAAGGGTGAAAGTTGGAATCGTAGTTCAAGGTGGAGTGTGGGAACATATGGGAGTTCAGGAGTAGGGACCTGACAAATAGGCTGGCCCTGGTACTCATTGTGTCAAACACAACCTGTATTACCTGCCATAATTTGCCAAGTGGTAAATGATCTATGAGTGGAGAATACCTGGAGTGTATGGAGTCACGGTCTGTTTACTGTGAAAAAAGTGTAGGTTCCACTTCTGAACAACAGGATGTCCTTCAAGGGGCATTTACATCAATTATATCATTGCAGAGGACAGGTTGAAATAATCAACAATAATGGGTGTGTATGTGTGTGTGTATGTGTGTGTGTTTGTGTATGTAAATCCTGGTGACCATGTCATTGCTCATTGCAGTTTGCACACAGGCATCTCTGAGGTAGCAGTAACCACAGGCAACCTTAGAAGAGACACCTGTGGGAAACGAATGTAAAGCCCTGGGGTGCACAGGGACATGGAGCTGATTCATCCTGAACTGTAAGCATGATACCATCTATGGATGATGTGGGTCCAGCAGCAAAAGGGTTCAGTAATCATGCAGCAACTACAATCTCCCATCTCTTTGCCTCATTGGTGATTCATTCATCAGAATAAAGTCCAATGTCAAAGCACCAAAATGAGTCATTCCGCAGTCCTTCTTGTCTCCTTGACCCCCATATCCAACTGTGTGGAGGAACATGTAAAGTTGTATGTGATGTGAATGCTGACTGCTGTCATTGTGAAGAACCTGTTCTGTTTCTGATATTCTAATACAGGGTCCTTGGAAGTGGAACTGATGGATCCAACCCCAACAGAGGTTATCATCATTGTCTCTGTGATGCAACGAAGGCACAGAGAAATGGAAGAGGAATAGATGCCCCAGCAAGCCCAGGACTAGCAGCAATCTCCAGCAGACACTGAGAAATCACCACAGGAAGAGATTAGAGGTGACAGGCCCTTTGGCTCTGGATACCCCAGGAGGGACAGCCTGAGTCTTGGTCCTCAATGCTCTTTCTTCTAGATGAATGAGGTTTGATGTTGGTATTGGCTAAGGCCGCTCTGAGACACAGTCGCTGAACCATTCTAATTGTGGCTGTAGCCTGGGCAGTAGGATTTACCAACAGATCTGGCTTCTCCCAGGAGCAGGGTGAATAGATTGTAAACATGCTGTGCTGAGAGAACCGTATTATAACAGAGCTGAGTTCATCAGTGGGGAAAGATTCCATTCCTCAGTGTGCAAATAGAGTCATACAGTCATAGAGATAAACAGCATGGAAACAGACCCTTCGGTCCAACCCGTCCATGCCGACCAGATATCCCAACCCAATCTAGTCCCACCTGCCAGCACCCGGTCCATGTCCCTTCAAACCCTTCCTATTCATATACCCATCCAGATGCCTCTTAAATGTTGCAATTATACCAGCCTCCACCACATCCTCTGGCAGCTCATTCCATACACGCACCACCCTCTGCATGAAAAGGTTACCCCTTAGGTCTCTTTTATATCTTTCCCCTCTCACCCTAAACCTATGCCCTCTAGATCTGGACTCGACAACCCCAGGGAAAAAAACTTTGCCTATTTATCCTATCCATGCCCCTCATAATTTTGTAAACCTCTATAAGGTCACCCCTCAGCTTCCCACGCTCCAGGGTAAAC
This sequence comes from Chiloscyllium plagiosum, assembly GCF_037043375.1. Lineage (NCBI taxonomy): Eukaryota > Metazoa > Chordata > Chondrichthyes > Orectolobiformes > Hemiscylliidae > Chiloscyllium > Chiloscyllium plagiosum. The sequence goes on from NW_028270148.1 coordinate 39,361,177, forward strand.
AGCCCCAGCCTGTTCAGCCTCTCCCTGTAGCTCAGATCCTCCAACCCTGGCAACATCCTTGTAAATCTTTTCTGAACCCTTTCAAGTTTCACAACATCTTTCCGATAGGAAGGAGACCAGAATTGCACGCAATATTCCAACAGTGGCCTAACCAATGTCGTGTACAGCCGCAACATGACCTCCCAACTCCTGTACTCAATACTCTGACCAGTAAAGGAAAGCATACCAAATGCCTTCTTCACTATCCTATCTACCTGCGATTCCACTTTCAAGGAGCTATGAATCTGCACTCCAAGGTCTCTTTGTTCAGCAACATTCCCTAGGACCTTACCATTAAGTGTATAAGTCCTGCTAAGATTTGCTTTCCCAAAATGCAGCACCTCGCATTTATCTGAAATAAACGCCATCTGCCACTTCTCAGCCCAGTGGCCCATCTGGTCAAGATCCTGTTGTAATCTGAGATAACCCTCTTCGCTGTCCACTACACCTCCAATTTTGGTGTCATCTGCAAACTTACTAACTGTACCTCTTATGCTCGCATCTAAATCATTTATGTAAATGACAAAAAGTAGAGGGCCCAGCACCGATCCTTGTGGCACTCCATTGGTCATAGGCCTCCAGTCTGAAAAACAACCCTCCATCACCACCCACTGTCTTCTACCTTTGGGCCAGTTCTGTATCCAAATGGCTAGTTCTCCCTTTATTCCATGAGATCTAATCTTGCTAATCAGTCTCCCATGGGGAACCTTGTCAAACGCCTTACTGAAGTCCATATAGATCACATCTACTGCTCTGCCCTCATCAGTCTTCTTTGTTACTTCATCGAAAAACTCAATCAAGTTTGTGAGACATGATTTCCCACGCACAAAGCCATGTTGACTATCCCTAATCAGTCCTTGCCTTTCCAAATACATGTACATCCTGTCCCTCAGGATTCCCTCCAACAGCCGAGGGCAGGCTCACTGGTCTATAGTTCCCTGGCTTGCCCTTACCACCCCTCTTAAACAGTGGCACCACGTTTGCCAACCTCCAATCTTCCGGCACCTCACCAATGATACAAATATCTCAGCAAGAGGCCCAGCAATCACTTCTCTACTTCCCACAGAGTTCTCGGGTACACCTGATCAGGTCCTGGGGATTTATCCGTCTTTATCCATTTCAAGACATCCAGCACTTCCTCCTCTGTAATCTGGACATTTTGCAAGATGTCACCATCTATTTCCTACAGTCTATATCTTTCATATCCTTTTCCACAGTAAATATTGATGCAAGATATTCATTTAGTATCTCCCCTATTTTCTGTGGCTCCACACAAAGGCCGCCTTGCTGATCTTTGAGGGGCCCTACTCTCTCCCTAGTTCCCCTTTTGTCCTTAATATATTTGTAAAAGCCCTTTGGATTCTCCTTAATTCTATTTGCCAAAGCTATCTCATGTCCCCGTTTTGCCCTCCTGATTTCCCTCTTAAGTACAATCCTACTTTCTTTATACTCTTCTAAGGATTCACTCGATCTATCCTGTCTGTACCTGACATATGCTTCCTTCTTTTTCTTAACCAAACCCTCAATTTCTTTAGTCATCCAGTATTCCCTATAGTTACCAGCCTTCCCTTTCACCCTGACAGGAATATACTTTCTCTGGATTCTTGTTACCTCATTTCTGAAGGCTTCCCATTTTCCAGCCATCCCTTTACCTGTGAACATCTGCCTCCAATCAGCTTTTGAAAGTTCTTCCTAATACCGTCAAAATTGGCCTTTCTCCAATTTAGAACTTCAACTTTTAGATCTGGTCTATCCTTTTCCATCACTATTTTAAAATGAATAGAATTATGGTCACTGGCCCCAAAGTGCTCCCCCACTGACACCTCAGTCACTTGCCCTAATGATCAATGACCATTGCTTCCACTTCTTAGGAGTCTCCATCCAGTACCTCGAAGCTGCCATTTTAGCTACATCCTTGAGAACTCTCATGTTCCTGCTGGATTTGGTAGTCTGGATGACTTACAAGATTAGTTTGGGAGAAAAGGCCAATGCACTGCACTATGGCTGACCCTGATATGCAATCCCACCGACTGGAGCATAATTCCACACACAATGCTGCATGCTCTCTGACCAGTGTCATGATGGAGCAGATGATAGGCCTGTTGAAGATGAGATTCCAGACAGGGTGTGCCGCATAATGCATTCATGCTGTACTCTGTATAATTGGAACATGCAGAGTGAGAAGGTTATAGAACATAGAATATAGAACATAGAACAATGCAGCACAGAACAGGCCCTTTGGCCCTCAATATTGCACCGATCTGTGAACTATTCTCAGCTCGTCCCCCTACACTATCCCATCCTCATCAATGCGCTTACGCAAGCAGATGAAGTAGGAGAGTGGGAGCAGACTTCCAAGGAGAAAATTAGGATATTTAGCAGGAGTTATATCATCTTCTGCCAGACAGTGCACAGCAATCTTGGGAGCTTCAAGCCAGTCAGGAATTGACTCCCGGTTCCAATAGATACTAGGAATCACTGTAAGATAATGTAACATTTTTCTTTTTTTTCTCATTTTGTATTTAAGATTTGTACGTAGGTACTGTGTACCTAAGGTAACACCACGAGGGGCGATATTGTAAACTTTTCACTGTACTCCTGTACTTGAGTATGCATGACAATAAAACCTATTTCTAAATTCTAAGATGAAAGTTGGGTGTAGTGAGCACTCATTGACTGTAAAATTGTTGGTGGCTAGCAATTTGATCCAGTTCATAGAGACAAAAGCAGCTTCTGTTTGTTCACTTTGATATTTGCGAAGAGAAGTGGATATTTTGAGGTAACTGAAGGCTTTTCTATCTGTGATAGTTCCGCATTGAATGATGATAAATTGTTGTGCTACAGCGGACCTTGGGGAAAGAGCAGCAGTGACTGAGAGAGGATTGTAAGATAAGCTGTAGCTAAGGAAAGATAAGCTGTGTGGCCTGGTGCTTAAACATCAGTAGGTGTAGGGATGTGCAGTTGTATGTGTCAGAAAATGTCAGCAGTGTCACCTCTGTGTCACAAGAAGTGTCTGATTGCAGCTGCTGTGTTATTATGCTGGCTTTTGAAGGACAACTTTAGACTTCCAACACTTGACCGTCTGCACAGTTAAGATTCCAAAATGGCACCAACACCAAGGATGCCAGTGTATCCGTCGGGATATTCTGGATCTTTGGGTATGGTAAGTTGGAGAATTAGTCTCGAATCAAATTAGTGGGTCATCATAGGGTTATGGTAGGTACTTAATGAGGCAAATTTGGGACATCCACTTGAAAATTAGAAATATGGTAAGGTACAGTCCATAAAGTATTTATTTTAGCTTAGTTTGTTTCTGTTGTTAGATATACATACCTGATACATACCTGAAGTTCTTTATTAGCAATCCTTTACTGAAAGTTTAATTTCCAAAAGCAATTTTGCTCCTAATTTTCCTTTCATGTGGCTCAACATTGTGATTATTGAAATTAGCACTGAGTCACAACTTATTTTCACTCAGTTCTGTTTCTCTGCCTGGTTGGCCTTTGTTACTGAGAGCTGGTTACTTGATACATTGTAGCCAGTTGCTCCTGGCTCTGGCCAACTGATTAAATGGGTACTAAATCAAGACTTTACCCATTATGGACAGATGCTGCCTCGATTTCTAAAAGGCTTTCATGCAAGCTATCATCAGTCACACTTCAGGATCGACGTCTGCTGATCTCAGCAATCTCAGGATTGACTCTAATGTCCCTAAGGGGGGGGGGGGGTGGGCACTGCCACATTAATGCCCCACCCACCTCTTCCCATGACCTCCTTCTGCCCCAAGTGTAGCAGAGCCTGTGGAAGCTGCATTGGTCTGTACAGCCACCTACGGATTCACCCTGAGAATGGAAGTGAGTCGTCCTCATCTGTGAGGGACCGCCAATGCCATTTGGTGAAATAGTGCGTAAGAGAGGGCATGAAGTTTGATACAGTCTGTTCTGATATGACATGATAGTTCTGATCCCGTGTGATCCCCTGTTATATAAAAGAAATTGTGTAATAGCAGCACCACTTAAACCAATTGGACCGGATTCGCATTATAGCCAATACAGGTCAGGAAACTTTGCATTCTACAAATAATGGTCTAAAATCTTCAATCCTGTTATAGCCAATTCAAGTTGAAGAAACGCATGTTATAGCAAAACCAACTGTATAGCGGCATGGATTAGCATGGAGGGTATGAGAGACAACGGGATGTGTACTCTGGCATAGATTGGAATGGAATATGAGAAGTCATGGGAGATGTACATGACATGTATAAGTTGTCGTGGAAAGTATGAAGGGTTATCGTGGAGTTGGATCCATATCATGATTTGGCATGAGTTAGCAGGGGTGGCACGTGGAGAGTATATGGGGGATGTTTGATGAGATGTGAGGGTGAAGGCTTTTACATACTTTGTTTGGTTAATACTAGACAGAATTCTCCGTTCTTTGTCCAAAGTCACCTGGCTCTACCCAGCGATCCCTACTAGCCCTGGACGAAAATCTGACACGCTGGCAGACTTTCCCTGGAGTCCCTGCACCTGACGTGTGGATGAAAATCTAGGCCATTGTTTACACACATTCATGAGGAATTGGTACCCGTGTACAGAAGGACCGCTGATACCCGTGGAATTTGATCTGTTCAAAACCTGAAAAGAAAGACAATTGTGTGGGGAGCATTTTATAAACAGTTAGACTGATGATAAAATGAGAGACTTTGTGCATCTCGTGACAGCTATTTAATCATTCATTTAGAAATTCAATTCCAACAAAAACATCAGGAAACGGTTAACAGGAACTTACATTTTAAGCAAAAGTGATTAAGCTTCTAAAGTACTCGGACCAGAAATTTTATAACATGAAAGTGAATGGGATCTGCTTGGCTGCATTGAACAGTATTTACCTGAAGCTGACTATATAGTAAAGATTATTCTATACATCAATATCACATTGCATGCTTTTTTCATTGAATGGAGACAAAAAGCTGAGTTCAACAATGGCTTAATATAAAATGTTTTTGCACTAAAACTAAATTGTTTACTTGAGTTGAACTAATCCAGTGGAAGGGACACGACCTGTTTTTAAGTCAAGCTTATCACATGCGTAAGATTTTTTTTCCCACACTCAGTAAAATAATGCGAGTAATTCAATGATCCTTCCCTCACTCCCCCACCTACCGCACCCCGCCACCCAATTTTCTCCTCTCTAATCCTCTGTCCCAAAGTAACAATAATAATACCTGCTGTTCACAAGTCAGTCTTCAGAAGGAATAGGATCAAATTTGAAAGTATAATATATATCTGAATGATAATTTATTTCCTCTCCACCTTGCAATATACTGTCTCTTGCTATGATACAGATCAGTGGGTACCACCACATCCTGTTTGTTCAGTATTTATATTGGAGCTTTGGCTGTGAATGTGATCCTCACTTGATGTCCACATGTGATAGGGGATCAATGGATAATCATCAGAAGCAGGAATTCTGAAAGATTTCCCTCTTCAATTCAGGATACAGTGAGGTGAATTGTTACACCTCGACCAAACCTCTGGCTAAGATTAGCCAACTCAGCACAAAGTTGGGATGGTTTTTGGAGTTTCTTTTAGAGCCTGCAACAAAGTGATTACATTACAATAACCACAACCATATTCCTTTATGCATAATATTTCTCTATATGTGGTGCAGATGCTGCAATTATGCATAAATATCACTTGGCAGAACCTGCCGTATCAGAGTGGCAAGAAGCTGAGAGCGGTGGTCGAAAGTGTTTTTGTGACTGGAAGCTGTTGTTTAGTAGGGTTTCACAGGGATCAGTGTTGCGGCATTGCTGTTTGTGGTATACATACATGATTCAGATTTAAATGTTTTTCTTCATTCATTTGCAGGATGTGAATGCTGCTGGCTGTTCAGCATTTATTGTCCATCTCTACTTGCCCTTGAGAAGGAGGTGGTGAGCTGCCTTCTTGAACCACTGCAGTCCACCTGCTGTGGGTTGACCCACAATGCCATTAGAGAGGCAATTCCAGGATTTTAACCCAGTGGCAGTGAGGAATGGTATACATTTCCAAATCAGGATGCCTCAGAGGGAAACTTACAAGTGCTGGTGTTCCCATGTATCTGCTGCCGTTATCCTTCTAGATGGAAGTGGTCAAGGGTTTGGAAGGTGCTGTCTGAGGTTCTTTGGTGAATTTCTGCAGTGCATCTTGTAGCTAGTACACACTGCTGGTCCTGGAGGGAGTGGATACTTGCAGAGACAATTCCAATCACTGAGCTGCTTTGTTGTGGATGGTGTCAAGCTTCTTGAGTATTTTTGAGCTGCACCCATCCAGGCAAGTGAGGAGGATTCCATCACACTCCCAGCTTATGCCTTTTAGATGGTGGATAGGCTTTGGGGACTCAGAAGGTGAGTTACTAGCTGAAAAATGCCTAGTCTCTGACCTGCTCTTGTAGCCACTGTATTTATCTGGGAGGTCTAGCTGAGTTCCTGGTCAATGATAACCACCAGGATGTTGATAATGGAGGATTCAGTGAGGGTAACACCATTCAATGTCAAGGGACTGTGGTTAAATTGTCTCTTATTGGTGATGGTCATAGCCTGGCAATTGTGTGGTGCAAATGCTACTTGTCACTAGTCAGCTCAAACCTAGATATTTTCCAGATCTTGTTGCATTTGAACATGGACTGCTTCAGTATCTGAGGAGTCACGAATGGTGCTGAACATAGGACACTCATCAGTGAACACCACCCCTTCTCACATTATGATGGAGGGAAGGTCATTGATGAAAAAGCTGAAGATAGTTGGGCCTAGGACACAACCCTGAGAAACTTCTGCAGAGACATCCTGGAGCTGAAATGATTGACTTCCAGTAACCACAACCCTCTTCCTGTGTGCCAAGTATGACTCCAACCAATGGAGAGCTTTCCCCCCATTTCCATTGACTCCAGTTTTGCTAGTTCATGATGCCACACTCAGTCGAATGTGGCCTTGATGTGAAGGGCTGTCATCTCTGGAATTCACCTCTGTTGTCTATGTTTGATGCAAGATTCTAATGAGGTCAGGAGTTGAATTGCCCTAGCAGAACCCAAACTGGGCGTCATTGATCAGGTTACTGCTGAACAGGCACTGCTTGATAGCACTGTTGATGACACCTTCCATCACTTTACTGAGAGTAGAATGATAAAGCAGTAATTGGCCAAATTGGATTTGTCCTAATCTTTGTCTACACGACTCACCTGAGAAGTTTTGCACACCGTTGAGTAGATGCCAGTGTTACTGGAATAGCTTGGCTAGGGGAGGGGCAAGTTCTGGAGTACAAGTCTTCAGTACTATTGCCAGAATGTTCTCAGATCACATAGCCTTTGCAGTATCTAGTGCCTCCAACCATTTCTTGATATCGCATTGAATAGGCTGAAGACTGGTGTCTGTAATGCTGAGAACCAGTGGATGAGGCCGAGATGAATTATCTACTTGGCACATCTAGTTGAAGATTGCTGCAAATGCTTCAGGCCTATCTTTTGTAGGCGGGTTGATCAGTCAGTTTGTGAATGATATACAGTAAAAATTGATGGGGGTGGTAAACAGTGAGGAAGGTAACCTTGGATTACAGGAGGGATATGGATGGATTGATAAATGGAAAATTGATTTCAATCTGAATAAAGTGGGCTGATGGTCATAGATGGGGAAAACATATCAAGGGAATTCATGATGAATGGTGTGAAGTATTGACAGTTAGAGGACCTTGATTTGTATATTCATACATCCCCTTAAGGTGGTATGACAGGTGGTTAAAATGATTCAGAAGGCATGTGGGATACATGCCATTATTAGATGTAGTATAGAATTTAAGAGCAGGGAGGTTATGCTGAATCTGTATGAAATGTTAGCTAGGCCACAGCTAGAGTATAAGAGGGATGTGACTGCACTTAAGACGGTGCAGAGGAGATTGACCAGGATTTTGCCTGCACTGGAGAGTTTCAGTTATGAAGAAAGATTCGATAGACAGTGGTTGTTTCCCTTGGAGTAGAGGAGACTGAGGGGGACATGATTGCGATGTATAAAATGATGAGGGGTGTGGACAGGAAGAAACTTTTCTCCTTTTATATTATATTCCCCACAGTGCGGAAACAGGCCCTTCAGCCCAACCAGTCCTCCAAAGATTAACCCACCCAGACCCATTTCCCTCTGTCTAATGCACCTAGCACAATGGGCAATTTAGCATAGCCAATTCACCCGACCTGTACATCTTTGGACTGTGGGATGAAACTGGAGTACCCGGAGGAAACCCACTCAGACACAGGGAGAATGTGCAAACTCCACACAGGCAGTTGCCCGAGGCAGAAATCAAACCTGGGACCCTGGTGTTGTGAGGCAGCAGTGCTAACCACTGAGCCACCATGCCACCAATGGTAAAGAGATCAATGACCAGGGTCATAGATTTCAGCTAAGGGGCAGGAGGCTTCAAGGGGATGGGAGGATATTTCTTATTGGTGATGGGAGGTGATAGGAATCTGGAACTCACTGCCTGTAGGTGTGCTGGAGGCAGAAACCCTCATTTCATTTAAGGAGCATTTATATGTGCATTTAAAATGCTAAGGCATACAAGGATGTGGAATGCTGGAAAATGGGATTAGACTAGTTGCCGCTTGTTTTGACCAGTGCAGAATCAATGGACTGAAGGACCTTTTTCTGTGCTGTACATCTCTAAGACTCTATGATTATCATTGGACCACTGGTCATCTACCATCATTTTATCATTTTGTAACCATTATTGATTTGATCAGTAAGTGGGATCAAGGGTTACTGGGAGAAGGGAGGAGAATGGGGTTGAGAAACATATCAGCCAGGATCGAATGGCAGAGCAGATTCGAGAGGTCAAATGGCCTAATTCTGCTCCTTTATCTTATCGTCTTATTAGATTCTTTTAATGGCAAAGCAGCTTTTTGATAGCAATTGCATTTAATGTGGACTACCCTAATCTGATTCCGTTTTGTGAATTGCCAATTTTACATGACAATCAATTTTTAAGGAAACCGCCTTAGAGTGCAACCTCTAACAGATGGTTGGAATTGTCCTGCTTGAATGAAGGATCATCTTTTTTCTTGACATAAATATCCTCATGAATATATGTGATGCATGTTCATTAAAGCAGCATTTGATTTTCTTGTAGCTTTGGTTGCAGTCACTGTTAGTACAAAAGGTACTATGAGCTAGACTCATGCGAAAAGTTTAAGTGGCTCATTTCCTGTTATTAGAGCACTACATCAAAATTATTTCAACTATTTTACTACTGGATAGTTTAACGTATCACTGGTGGTAAATGAACATGCAGTGCTGTGGAAATTACAACACTGACTTTGTGCCAGAATACCTCAACACGTCATGGCAGGATATAGACCAACTAGTTATTTAAAGATGTGTTTTGATATAAGTGGTTTTACAGATATGGAAATCACAATCCCAGTGGTGTGAAAACTTATTTTGCAATGGCTTTTAACCCCTGTTTGTGCAGAAGCAAAAATGATTACATTTAAACTCAGTAACTCTGTCATTTGAATCTCGCAGAGTGGACCAACAGGTTATAAGAAATAAAACAGAAAATATTGAAGTGTTTACTCCGTTTCTCTCTCATTAGATGTTGTCTAACCTGCTGTAAATTTCCAGCATTCTCTGTTTTTATTTCAGATTTTCAGCAGCCGTAGAATGATGCTTTGGTTTTAGAACTTAAAAGAATTTATCTAGACAACATATTGCATCATTGAAGGTTGTGTTTTAACCAGTGACTTTTTTTCTCTGGGGCAGGGAAGGTAAAGACAAATCATAGATCATAAACACTTTGTTCATTTTTTTGTCATTTTTCTAACCATAGTACACATTGGAACCAATTAAATTCATTATTCAACTTGTCTTAGCAGAATCAAGAATGAATTCTCATCAAAAAAAGATTTTGAAAGAAAACAGGCTCTAAGAAATAAAATACAAAAATCTTGAAGAACTTCTTTTTTGGGTGGAATCTCTAGAGAGGGAAATAGAGTTGGCCAAAGGCATTTTATTGGCATTTTGCAGATCCCGGGGCTGTGTGAGCAGTATCACTGGTATTGATCAGCTGAGAGCTGCTACCACAAGCCAACCTCTTAGAGCTTCTGGGCCACTCAAGGTAGTCACTGCTAAGGTCACAGGATGATGGAGAGGGTGCCTCTGTTTTGAGACACCCTTGTAGGTAATGGATTTTAAAAAAAAATTGCTTGAACACAGTAATTGGAGGGCATAGTGTTGGCTGGGGGCCCATTGCTGCCTGTTGACTTCTCTGGGCCGCAAAACCTTAGAAACAAAAACCTTCTGCCTGGGAAGCTGCTGGCAAGTTGCTGCAGTGTAGCTAGCAAACTTAACACCTGTGGTTACGTGGTTTCTAAAATCCTGGAAGCCTAGTGAAAGCACCTCAATTGTTTAGCAGTCAGCAGGTTATTGAGCTGCTGCTTATTGCTGCGACAGATTGTTATCTTGTGGTGGGAAGAACACATGAGGCTTCCTTCCCAACACTCTCCACCTCCATTTTATACACCTCCCACTCCCAGCCTGATAAAATTCAGACATACTTTTCGGATCCAGTAAAAGGTTATTAAACTGAAATGCTTACAGTACTCAATTTCTCTCTCATTAGATGCTGCCTAACCTGCTGTGAATTTCCAGTATCTTCTGCTTTTATTTCAGATTTTCATAATTGTGCTTCGGTCTTAGAGCTTTAAAGAATTTATCTGCACAACATATTGTTTTCTTTTTCAGGAAAATATTGGCAAATCATAATTCGTAAATACCTTGTTCTTTCATTGTCATTTCTCTAACCATAGTTCTCAATGGAACCAATTAAGTTTGTTAGTCAACTTTTCTCAACAGAATCGAGAAATAATTCTTGTTTAAAAAATATTTTAAAAGAAAATCTCATGCAAGCCACAATTGTTCCTGTTATTACTGTAAATGGCAATTGTATTATTCTGGCAGGGCACCCTTAAGTCACAAATTTTCCACAGCTTACAACAATAAAAAAAACTGATCTTTTTTAAAAGTAAATTTGATTGTAAATTAGGTTTTTTTGTAAATGAACGCTGCTATTAACACCTTGCATTTTTGAATTCCCAACATATGATGTCCCATGCCCATTACTCTGAATGAATGATGTGTAGTTATCTCTAATCTAGATGTGCTTTCCCTCATCTTCACAAATAAACAAAAATTGATAACCAGTACTTAATATCGTATACCAAATAAAGGATGCCCAGGCATTATTCACAAATTGGGTAATAGACAATGGATCTGAAGTATGAGAAAAAAGGCTTATATTAGATAACATCTTGCAATGCTCTCAGGTCATCCTAAAGCCCTTTTACAGCAAGTGATTAGGAAGACAAATGTAATATTGATGAAAACTGCAAGGAAATTAGAATAGAACAATAGAGAAACTTACTGTAGTTGAAAAAGGTCTTGGTAAGATCTCAGGAGGGAATTTTCGTTTTGGTCTCCTAATTTAAAAAAAAACTATGTGGTTGTGTTAGAAACAATTCAGAGAAGATTCACTTCATTGAAACACAATAAGATCTTATGTGAATTTGATGGGATGATTCCTGGGAGAATGTTTTCTCTCATGGAGTAAGACTATTAAGAGAAAAAAGAAAGTTCCCTGTTAAGATGGCAATAAGGTGCAGTATTTTGATTCAACTGGTCATTAGTCTGAGGAATTCTGTTTCCCAGACACTGGTGGAAGCTGGTTGTTGAATTTATTTTAGTGCTGAGTTAGGTAAATCTTTGACCAGCCAGGGATTGGAGAGTACAAAAACAGATATCGCTTTGAAAACTCAGTCTGGCAAATTTTGTGGAGACAAAGCAGAGTTAATATTTCGGGCCTAGTGAGCCTTCGTCAGAATAGGTTCTGAAGGGTCACTGGACCCGAAATGTTCGCTCTGCTTTCTCTCCACAGCAGCTACCAGACCTGCTGAGTATTCCCAGCAATTTCGGTTTTTGTTACGATTTTCAGCATCTGCGATTCTTTGATTTCTTTGTTCAGGGAATCAAAGGGTATGGCTGCAACAAGAAGTTGAGGACGAGACTACCTCATACGGACAGCAACAACTGTGAGTAAGGTAGGAGCTCATAAATACAAGAAAATGCTGAGGGACTGTGACCCTGCTAAAAGATGCTATCTTTTAGATTAGACGTTAACTCAGGACTCATATCTGCCAACTTAGCTAGATGCAAAAGATCCTGTGGCATCAATTGAAGAAGGATTGGGAATTTCTCCCTGTGTCCTGATCATCATTTATCTCTCAAGGAACATCACTCAACATAATTTATCTTGCTGATATCTTATTTCTGTTTGTGACACCTTGCAGGATCCAAACTGCTTTTGTTTTATTAAGTCATTGGATGCAGGGGTCACTGGGTTGGGCCAGCATTTATTGATTTCCCAGCTCTAGTTGCTCTTGAGAAAGTGGTGGTGGGCTGCCTTCTCGAATTGTTGCTGTCCGTATGATGTGGATAGACCACCAAACGTAGGTGCATATGCCCATATTATCATAGTTAATAAGTACAGAATAGGCTGTGAAATTTTCTGTGATGGAAGAATGCAGGTTCTCACTTTCATTCACTATCCATTGTTTTACATGTAACATGTAACTTTACCACTCGCTGATTTGAGAATTAATTTTTTGGGGAGGTATCAAATGGAACATATATTGGCAGGGAAAGACAAACACTTAGAATTTTGTTTATTCAATCCTCAGATCATTTTGTCTTTGAATCTTCAGAATTCATCTATCTTCAATAATCAAAAGATGTCAGCATGATCATCTCTTGAAACAGCTCCTGGGAAGCAGCTTGTGATTTATATTTACAGCAATGATCAGATGCATCTGTTTTCCAGCTCCAGGGTGGTGCAAGTAGCTTTTAGCTGAAGTTATTTTTGTTGTCAGGCATCTTAACAGCCCAGACTCCAGACCCCATAACATACAGCGCTTATAAAGCAGAAAAGAAAGTAGACTTCTATCTCATCTAAATCTCCATGGAATGTTTATGGCAACTAACCCAATGCAAAAGAGTTAAAACATGACCCAGGGTGAGTCCTTCAACTGTAATTATCTCTGTAATGTAAGATAACTTGAATGCATAACAGTCATTAGAGCTATTCTAGACATTGCTGCTTCACCAAGCCCTGACATGCTCTCCTCTTGGGTACAGCTCGCATTTCACCAGGATCATGTTCGCTGTTAAGAAATCTCTTCAGAGTGTCTGCTGACAAACAGGATGTGGTGTCCATTATTCACAGGGATGTTTATATGTACTAATCTGAGAGACAGCAATGAAGCAAACAACAGTTTAGAGGGAGCATTTTCTTCATTACTTTACTTCAAAATGAAGTGAAGTTTTACTCGTCTAAAGGGTTGTGGGCAGAATCTTCCCAGGTCCTAACTGACATGGGTTCTGGTGAGGAATTTGAAAGAATTGCTCGAGTGAGGCCTTTCTCAATGTTTAGTGTCATATTATCCAGGAGAGTTCTGGATGTCAAGACAAAATTCTCACAAGTGAGAGGTAAACAGGACAATTACAGCGTCAATGTTCATTATCACCTTTATTATAAGGGGGAGGTGATGGCCTAGTGGAATGATCACTGGGCTATTAATCTGGGCAGAGGCTGGTATGTGTCAGATGCCAGAATCTGTGGACATTGGTGTGTGGGGCCTCTTCCTATGAAGTGTGCCCCAAGACATTGGCACCAGGTACCCAGGATGGAGTCCAGCAAAGCAAGTGGTGAGCTGGGTTCAAATTCCGCCACAACAGGTGGCAGAATTTGAATTCAATAAAAAAATTGAAATTAAGAGTTTAATAATGACCATGAATCCATTGTTGATTTTTGGAAAAACCCATCTGGTTCACTAATGTCTTTAGGAAAGGAAACTGCCATACTTACCTGGTCTGGCCTACATATGACTCTGAACACACAGCAATGTGGTTGACTGTTAAACTGCCCTCTGGGCAGTTGGGGTTGGCAATAAATGCTGGCTCAGCTAATGACGCCTTCATTCCATGACAGAGTAAAAAAAATTGTCACTTGATTTCACCTCATTGGCATGTAGATACCCATTCTACCACCTGTCAAATTGAATGCTGAGAATTCCCAACATTACAGTTTGAGAGGGTACCCGGTGACTCCAGCTCACCACTTGCTTTGTTGGACTCCATCCTGGATACCTGGTGCCAATGTCTTGTGGCACATTTCATAGGCAGAAGCCCCACACACCTATGTCCACAGATTCTGGCATCTGATACATACCAGCCTCTCCACAACATCTTGAAACATTTCTGACCTCCTTCTGCACTTCCACAGTGCACTTTGCAGTACACCAGTATCCCACATTGCAATGTTGCTGTAAGGGCACTTTGTGCACAGGAACGGGCACTCAGGTCAAGTACCAGAGCAAGCTACTTCTCAGGACTGTTTACTTGTTCTCCTGGCGCTCACTTACTTAGCAGCTACCTGGATGATCACAACATCCCAACCTCACCTTTCTTTGACTTTTGGTGCTTTGTCTCCTCAGTTGTTCTTAAAGAATCCGAATGATGTTGTATGGCCTTTCAGCTTATGACAGACATAAGACCAAGCATCTTGTCCATGCTGGTCAGCAGTCAAGGGATGGGCATCTTGCTGAATGACACATTATTATATCAATCTCACACTCACAGCATGTATCACAGCAAATGCAGCAAACAGAGTGCATGTGCTGCAATCAAAGAATCATGTCTCAAAGTCTAAGGGGAGAGGTCCATGGTGAAGTCCAGAGAGACACCCATCAGTCAAGGCTTACCATGGCAGTAAGTCAAAGGCAGGTCTGACATTAGTCCAAGGGCTTGGGCGTGGTCAAATGGCTGCTCAGGTCAGTCACGGTCAAGATCCTTTCCTCATAGGGGATAAGGAGCAGAATGTTGAGCACCCACCATCCCATCCCACTTGGTTCTTTCCGTCCTATTCTGGGCTGTTTACTTCTGGAATGACAGATAGGGAGGGATTGAGTGAGATGATAGCTGTTAGTGATAGTGCATATGGAGGAAAATTGGAGGGGCAATCTGAGTGATTGAGCAGGCAGCACAAAGGGCATGAAAAGCTGGTGGTTTGGGGTGAGTGACAATGAATGAAGGAACATGTTGCAGTTCATAGTGACAGTGTTCGAGCATGAGCCTTGGTGGAAAGTGGGGACAGTAGCAGATATAGATCGAATATGAGGTAGCAGAGAGAATAAACTAGCAGATGAAGAATGCCCATTGACATTTTTCCAACAGTGCTGGGTATTCCTCCAGATGGCTGTAACTGCACTGACCTTGTGGCAACTTGGACCGGGATGACATGGTTTGGAGCAGTGCTCTCCTCTGCACTACCCTGTCTGCCAGAACTCCCAGGTCCTTCTCCACAAAGCTAAGTGTCAGTTTCTCTTTCTTAGTCATGTCTGGGGCAAAGTCATCCAACATATAGGGCAGTTCCAGACAGATAATACTTGACCAAGGACATAACAAGTTTTTAACAATTGTACTGGTGCCAAGGATCCCAGCAGGTGCATATATGTTCACTTACAATGAGTGAGAGAATCAGGATCATGTCAGATGAGAGGGCATCATTGAGGGGTGTTAGGGAGTTAAAGAGTCAAGTCTGGGACAATAGCATAAGAACATTCGCTAGGCCTTGCGGAGAGAAACTCGATGAAAGTAACACATTGTCAAAATACGATAAGATTCAGCTCTTGTTCCTCATGTCAGTATTTTTCGATGTAGCAATATAATGTCTAAAACAAGCTTAATTTTGTTTTGGCTAACTCACTCATGGGAAAATTACAATCATGAACCCATGTGGTGAACAAGTCAAATGTCTTTTTTGCACCTTAACTTGTCTGGAAACTGACCTTCTGAGATGGCAAGGAAAGTCTACACTGATCAAAATACGTAAAGTAAAAACAAGGGCATCATGAGCTGATTTGGGCAGGTTGACCTCTTTGTCACAGACTGGCATTTCAGCCCCGCTGAAGGCTGCTTCCACTAAGTCTTGTCCTTAAAAATAAATCTTGTACAATAGATTGTTTTGGCTCTAGAGATAGCAGTGGCAACTGTTTTTTTTTGTTCCAGTGATGCTTCTGGAATAACAATGGCATCTTGCATTCATGGAAGCTTAAGAAGACTGAAATGAAGACCAGGCCAAAGAGGGAAATATAATGGCAGCTATCTAATAGCTTGATCATATGAGGAGCTCCTAAAGGGGGATATAAAGGGGTTGTGGGGAGGCAGAAAGGTTTAGGGGGGAAAGTTCAGACTCCATAGTCTAAATGGCTGAGAGCTGGACAACTAATAGTGGAGCAGGAGAAATTGAATTGGTCAAAGTTGGAATGCAGAATTGTTGAAGCATTGTAGGGCTGGAAAAGGCTACAGACTAAGGAGGGATGAAGTGAGGGAGAAATTTGAATACACAGATCAGCTGTAGAAAAGATGTGAAATCACATGAGATATTGCTCATTTGCACGCCCACTCACACTCTCCCAGGATATTGTAGAGTAGACATGGGTGGTTGGTTACAATGAAAGAAATATTAAAAGATGATTATTTTTGATGAATGAGACAGGACATTTGTATGGAAGTGTGACAGCAGTGAGGAAAGGGAATCATTTTCAATAACAGTGAGCTTGGGATATTGGAAATGAAGTTAGTTGATTAGCATTTCAGTTAGAATAGCAATGTGGGAGCTTGCAGAGGAAAAGATTAGCTCAGACAGCAGAGCTATCATAAAAATTAGTTCAGGAAAGTACAAAAAAGCAAAAAAGAGAACTGTGGGTTAGTTGGGAGAGGTATGGTAGAGACAGCAAAATGGATAGTCTGAACCTTAGTGACAAAGAAGTCTGTCAGCTTCATACCTTTTCTGCTAGAAGCAAGGAAGGTTAGGGAAAAGAGTTTTAAGGAGATTATTGGTTTTAGATAAAAAGAAGTGGAGGTTACCTTTGCATTCATGGTTGATCTTGGAGTGTTGAGCAGCTTTTACAGAAGACAGCAAGGACTCGTAGTGATGGTGATTGTCCAGCTGGTGACGAATGACTGACTACATCTGTTGTGTGCCATATCCATTCAAGTCTACAGCCACTGGACATAATGGGGCGTAGTTAGAGATTATCCCAAAATAGTATAAGCAGAGGAACAGAGATTAAAGGTTTTTCTGGGGAAACATCAAAACATGTACAGAAGTAAGAATCGCAAGAGTAGAGATCCAAAAGCTAGACCCTTGACAGTTCAAAAGTTTTAGGGAAAAGTTTTTTTTAAATGGAAGAAAAGCTAATAGTCAGAAGAGAATGATCCAAGAGGATTTCAATTGTGGGTGAGATGGTAGGGATAGAGAAGCCATGTGAGGGAAAAGATTCAAGGATTCCATAAAAATGGATAAGAGGTTTAGAACATAGAACATAGAACATAGAACAATACAGCACAGAACAGGCCCTTCGGCCCATGATGTTGTGCCGAACATTTGTCCTAGCTTAAGCACCCATCCATGTACCTATCCAATTGCCGCTTAAAGGTCACCAAAGATTCTGACTCTACCACTCCCACAGGCAGCGCATTCCATGCCCCCACCACTCTCTGGGTAAAGAACCCACCCCTGACATCTCCCCTATACCTTCCACCCTTCACCTTAAATTTATGTCTCCTTGTAACACTCTGTTGCACCCGGGGAAAAAGTTTCTGACTGTCTACTCTATCTATTCCTCTGATCATCTTATAAACCTCTATCAAGTTACCCCTCATCCTTCGTCGTTCCAACGAGAAAAGGCCTAGCACTCTCAACCTATCCTCGTACGACCTATTCTCCATTCCAGGCAACATCCTGGTAAATCTTCTCTGCACCCTCTCCAAAGCTTCCACATCTTTCCTAAAGTGAGGCGACCAGAACTGCACACAGTACTCCAATGTGGCCTAACCAAAGTCCTGTACAGTTGCAACATCACTTCACGACTCTTGAATTCAATCCCTCTGCTAATGAACGCTAATACACCATAGGCCTTCTTACAAGCTCGATCCACCTGAGTGGCAACTTTCAAAGATCTATGAACATAGACCCCAAGATCCCTCTGTTCCTCCACCTCACTAAGAACCCTACTGTTAACCCTGTATTCCGCATTCTTATTTGTCTTTCCAAAATGGACAACCTCACACTTGGCAGGGTTGAACTCCATCTGCCACTCCTCAGCCCAGCTCTGCATCATATCTAAGTCTCTTTGCAGCCGACAACAGCCCTCCTCACTATCCACAACTCCACCAATCTTCGTATCATCTGCAAATTTACTGACCCACCCTTCGACTCCCTCATCCAAGTCATTAATAAAAATTACAAACAGCAGAGGACCCAGAACTGATCCCTGCGGAACTCCACTTGTAACTGGGCTCCAGGCTGAATATTTGCCATCTACCACCGCTCTCTGACTTCGACCGGTTAGCCAGTTTTCTATCCAATTGGCCAAATTTCCCTCTATCCCATGCCTCCTGACTTTCCGCATAAGCCTACCATGGGGAACCTTATCAAATCCCTTACTAAAATCCATGTATACTATATCCACTGCTCTACCCTCATCCACATGCTTGGTCACCTCCTCAAAGAATTCAATAAGACTTGTAAGGCAAGATCTACCCTTCACAAATCCGTGCTGGCTGTCCCTAATCAAACAGTGTCTTTCCAGATACTCATAAATCCTATCCCTCAGTACCCTTTCCATTACTTTGCCTACCACCGAAGTAAGACTAACTGGCCTGTAATTCCCGGGGTTATCCCTATTCCCTTTTTTGAACAGGGGCACAACATTCGCCACTCTCCAGTCCCCTGGTACCACCCCCGTTGACAGTGAAGACGAAAAGATCATTGCCAATGGTACTGCAATTTCCTCTCTTGCTTCCCACATAATCCTAGGATATATCCCGTCAGGCCCGGGGGACTTGTCTATCCTCATGTTGTTCAAAATGTCCAACACATCTTCCTTCCTAACAAGTATATCCTCTAGCTTACCAGTCCGTTTCACACTCTCCTCTTCAACAATACGGTCCTTCTCGTTCGTAAATACTGAAGAAAAATACTCATTCAAGACCTCTCCTATCTCTTCCGACTCAATACACAGTCTCCCACTACTGTCCTTGATCGGATCTACCCTCGTTTTCGTCATTCTCATGTTTCTCACATACGCATAAAATGCCTTTGGGTTATCCTTGATCCTATCCGCCAAAGATTTTTCATGCCCTCTCTTAGCTCTCCTAATCCCTTTCTTCAGGTCCCTTCTGGCTATCCCTCCACTGTTCTGTCTGAACCCTGTTTCCTCAACCTTACGTAAGCCTCCTTCTTCCTCTTTACAAGACATTCAACCTCCCTCGTCAACCAAGGTTCCCTCACATGACCATTTCTTTCCTGCCTGACAGGTACATACATATCAAGGACACGTCGTATCTGTTCCTTGAAAAAGTTCCACATTTCCACGACATCCTTCCCTGACAGCCTATGCTCCCAACTTATGCTCCTCAGATCCTGTCTTACAGCATCATAATTACCCTTCCCCAATTGTAAAACCTACCCTGTTGCACGCACCTATCTCTCTCCATAACCAAGGTGAAAGTCACAGAATTGTGGTCACCATCACCAAAATGTTCACCCACTAACAAACCCATCACTTGTCCCGGTTCATTACCGAGTACCAAATCCAATATGGCCTCCCCTCGGGTTGGACAATCTACATGCTGAGTTAGAATGGAGGAAGAGGTTAACAGATGGCATTAGGACAGAGCACTTAATAAAGAGAGGGCAAAGTTAATGGAAATTGGATTTGAAGTTATAGAGTATGTGAAATTTCATAGAGCAGAGATTGAAGGAGGAAAGGAGTAAAGTTTTCACAGAGAAAAGCGTGGAATGGATACCAAGGAATTTTAAGAGGACTGGATTAAGTGAAGGTGCTGAAAGTACCAAAGGATAAGAGGACAAACCAAGGTGCAGTATATGATTAGATTAGATTCCCTACAGTGTGGAAACAAGCCCCTTGGCCCAACAAGTCCACGCCAACCCTCCAAAGAGCCACCCACCCAGGCCCATTCCCCTACGTTCACCCCTGACAAATGCGCCTAACACTATGGGCAATTTAGCATGACCAATTCACCTGACCTGCACATCTTTCCTTAGTGGGAGGAAAGCGGACCACTAGGAGGAAACCCACAAGACACGGGGAGAATGTGCAAACTCCACACAGACAGTTGCCCGAGGCAGGAATTGAAACCAGATCCCTGGCGCTTTGAGACAGCAGTGCTAACCACTGAGCCACCGTGCCGCCCCACTATAAGACCACCTTAGCAGTTTGAATGCAACAGATAGTGGAAAGTACAACCAGGTGAATAAGCTTCAATAAAAGGTAATGTATCATCACCCAGCAGCCAAGTTTCTGTTCAGTCCAGAATGCCAATGCAATCATCAACAACAAGGTCATGAATGACAAGAACCTTGTTTACCAAGTGAACAGACATTCTGGAAGGAGATGTGGAGAGGAGCATGGTTGTTGACCTACTGGTAGAATCCACAGATCAGCAACAGATAAAGTTCAATGGACTGACAATGAGGTTAGGAAGAGGAACACACTGGGTGGGAAACTTAACAAAAGAGGATGTTGGGGATGTGGAATGGTGCCGTTAAAAGAGGTTGTAATGAGAGGAATGAAGTAATATTGACTGCTAGAAGGCCAATGTAGCTGACAGAAACCTGGAGAAAGAACATTACTTTTCTGTGTTGGAAATTCATGACAGTATCTGCTCTAAAAAGCTGCTCATTGTGCTTCCACAGTAGCCATCAGATTGGTTGCTTAGCTACCAGTCAATTATTTCATTGTAAAATCCCTAAAATTGGCACAAACAGATCACGGGGCCAATTCTGTAATATGAGCTATTTGTAGTACAGCTTTTATAATTTGTGAAAGTTTTATTCTGAAGATGCCATTCCTCATCTCCTTTGCCTTGAATAGTTTTAAGATTAAATAAAACTGTATGTAATGGCTGTTAACCACATATATCATGAGGTCACTAGATATCATTTAGACTATTTCAGGGTGATAACCAGTAATCCCTATACATTTTGAGTGCAGCTTCATATGATGTTGCCCTGGTAGCAAATTGATAATCAGTCCTTGGAGTGGAGCAGATTGTTGTCAATGTCTAATATATATGCATTTTATATGTAAATAAACAATACATGAAGTTATAAAATACTATTTGAGTGGATATTTTCCATATTTTAAATATATATTTTTTCACTGTCTTGCTGTCTTTCACAGTTGTTTATGACCAGTGTTAATGTTTTTTCTCACAATTTCAATAAATTCTTAACATTATTTCAGCAATTCCTTGCTTAGCTGTTTAATACATTGTGTAGCTATCACAACAGGGCAAGAAGTTGCAAAACATCTTTTTTAGGAATCTCCAGTCATAGCAAAGTTAAATTTCTTTGCACTTAAATTAAAACTCTTGCTTAAAGTGGCAAAGCCATTAAGCTGACTGTTCTTGCTATTGTACTTTGCTAATATATTTTGTTGTTTTTGTTTTAAACAACAGTGAAGTTGTTAGAGTTTTCATTTGCCTGAAGCAGTAAGTCTTAAGTGGCCAGGTGTCAATGCAACTCCTGCTTCAAGGTATACCACCCAGTTCCTCAGCACTTAACACTAAAACTGATCAGAAGTTTAAATCCTACAGATAACAAAACATAAATTGAAGCAAAGTGACTTTTTTTTTGCTTTTTTTTATTCTGAAAACACCTCACTTCATTCTATTGTCCATATCAGGAATTGAATTTTGAATTAAATATTGGACCTGCTATGCATTTCTAGCATTTCTGATTTCTATTTAACACTCATTTTTGGATTTGTACAAAATATCTTTCAGCTCTATACATGGAAGTATTCATATCAATGAATTAATTGGCTGGATTGTCTCATTAGTATGAAAGATGAATATAGATGAAAATGAAAGATGAAATTGTACACATTTAAGCCATTTTAAAAAATATATTGGCTAGCTTGTAGTGTAAGGCTGGAATTTGCCACTATCCCACTCATAACCAATACAACTCTGTGTTTATAAATTTAAAGTTGAAAATTAGACTGACTCCGAAATGTTGACATCACTATTTAATGTAAAAATGGAACACTGGGTTATAATGACTAAATCCATGAACAACCAGCTAATATGGTAGCCTCATGTGTTTCAGTATGCATATAAAAAAGAAGGAAATACAATTAATCAGTGTTTACCATTTAATTCTAACATCATTACTGCTGGATGACAAGTATTGTCTAATGATACCATATAGGTAAGCAGCAACATCCTCTAATCTCATCACCAAATATCAGCGTTTATATGTTAAAGCAGTAAAATGAGTTCTTTTAGCTTGTCAGCTAGTTATCAAGATGACACTTTAATGTAATTAGGGCTCTTAATAAAGCCAGCTAGCATAATGTTATATGCACACATTTTATAGCTATTGCTGCTAATGACAATCAGCTGTGATAACTGGGATAGAAAGCAGTTTCTAAGTTTCTCAAAGATCAGTGTAACCTCTACCATAAATAAATGTGAGGTGCTGCATTTTGGAAAAGGGGATATTGGCCAAGTGCTGGCAAATGGGACTACATTAGGTTAGAATATCTGGTCGGCATGGACCGAAAGGTCTGGTTCCGTGCTGTACATCTCTTTGACTCGAAGACTCTATATTGTGCTTTGGGAAGTGTTTAATTTTATAATTCCAGTGTAGAGAAAATTTCATAAATACTCTTAATGGTTGCAATTTTTAATTTGGAGTTTGAATTTGAAGTAGGCACATGTGAATAAATAGTATTCACAGTGTTTTGGGCACTTAGATTGACTCCATTTCTCTTTTTTCTTTTCACAGCAATATTTACTTGAGCATGTCTGTATTTGATTTTATTATCTTTCATAACTAAATGAATGTGAAACGTATGAGGATTCGGAAGTATAATCATGCAAACAGAAAACGCTAAATTAAAGATAGTGAAGTAAAGAGAGTTTGTTTGGGGAAAAAGAATTCAGGGGAAGGCTATGATACTTTAGCAAAAAACCTTTTGTCACCTAATCAACATTTGAAAAATTTGAAACTTCATCTCAACCACCTTCACAGCTAAAGGTGATTGCAGTGGGAGATATCAGAGTGTGACTTTAACAGTGAAACATCACCATGATTGCATCTTCACACAAATCAAAGAAATGAGACCGATAACTGGTAATGAAGAGGTTAAGGAGGTTGTGATAGATCGTTATCTTCACCTGGAAATTGTGTAGAGTCCAGAAGCCTGCAGATTTTCTTTCCCGTTAATTCAATAAAATAGAGTGCTGTGTGTAGGTACTAACTTTCAGATGAGGCTTCATTTGCCTTCTAAGGTGGGCATTAAAGACCAAATGGTACAATTCAAAGAAGATCACGTTGAAACTTATAAAGACCTCTGACAAGGTGTGGCATGGGGATATGATGATTCCATGCTGTGGAGTCTACAACAGGGGACACAATGAATTTAAAGGGCAGGCCACTTAAGACTGGGATGAGGAGTAATTTATTCATTTGATTTGGAGATGCCGGTGTTGAACTGGGGTGTACAAAGTTAAAAATCACACAACACCAGGTTATAGTCCAACAGGTTTAATTGGAAGCACTAGCTTTTGGAGCACTGCTCCTGATGAAGGAGCATCACTCCGAAAACTAGTGCTTCCAATTTAACCTGTTGGACTATAACCTGGGGTTGTGTGATTTTTAACTTTATTCACTTGAGATGGTGAATGTTTGGAATTCTCTGTCCCAGATATCTGCAGACAATTAGTCATTGGGTATGTTCAAGATAAAAATCAATAGTTTTCTGAATACTAACAACAGAAAGGATATGACAGTAGCATTGCGAGGTTAGTCAAGATGTGTTTGAATGGTGGAGCAGGTTCGAGAAGTCAAATGGCCTACTTCTCCAATTTCCTAATACAGGGAGATCTCGCCATTTGGATACAGACTGGCTGAAAGGTAGAAAACAATAGGTGATGGTAAAGGTTTGCTTTTCAGACTGCAGACCTGTGAACGGTGATGTGCCACAAGGATCGGGCTGAATCCACAGCTTTTTATCATTTATATAAATGATTTGGACGTGAACATTGGAGATATGGCTAGTAAGTTTGAAGATGACACCAAAATTGAAGGTGTAGTGAATAGCAAAGAAGATAACCTCAGAGTACAATGGGATCTTGATCAGATGGGCCAATGGGCTGAGGAATGACAGATGGAGTTACATTTATAAATGTGAGGTGTTGCGTTTTGGAAAGGCAAATCTGGGCAGCACTTATACACTTAATTGTCAGGCCTGGGGAGTGTTACTGAACAAAGAGACCTATGAATACAGCTTTATAGTTCCTTGAAAATGGAGTTGCAGGTAGTTAGGATAGTGAAGAAGGCGTTTGATATGCTTGCCTTTATTGGTCCATGCAATGAGCATAGGAGTTGGAAGGTCATGCTGGACATTGGTTAGGCCACTTTTGGAATACTGTGTGCAATACTGGCCTCCCTGCTATAGGAAGGATGTTGTGAAACTTGAAAGGGTTCAGAGAAGATTTACAAGGATGTTGCCAGGGTTGGAAGGTTTGAGCTATATGGAGAGGCTGTATAGGCTGGGGCTGTTTTCTCTAGAGCATTGGAGGCTGAGGGGTGACCTTATTGAGGTTTACAAAATCATGAGCGGCATGGTAAGGTAAATATACAAGGTCTTTTCTACAGTTTGGGGGAGTCCAAAACTAGAGGGCATAGGTTTAAGGTGAGAGAGGAAAGATTTAAGAGAGACATAAGGGGCAACCTTTTCATGCAGAGGGTGGTGTGTGTATGGAATGAGCTACCAGAGGAAGTAGTGGAGGCTGGTACAATTACAACATTTAAAGGTCATCTGGATGGGTTTATGAATAGGAAGGTTTGAGGGACATGGGCCAAGTACTGGCAAATGGGACTAGATTTATATAGGATGTATGGTCAGCAGGGACGAGTTGGACTGAAGGGTCTGTTGCCATGCTGTACATCTCTATGACTCTGAGGAGTTCATTCAGTGTTGATTCAGTTACCAATACATATTCCTCAAACATTATCACTCAAAAAAAGATTTGTTTTTATACAGCACTTTAAGTGACTACTCAATATCAAAAAATGTTGTATGGTCACTTAAGTCCTTATTGAAGTGTCATGTGACAAGAATATCTAATTGTAATTCTGTTGGAATTTAGGAAATTGGCTTCTGAATTTGTATTTATCAAGCTTCCACAATCATCAGTGCAGTAATGACTCGATAATCTGCTGACTATCAAGTGGAAGAAATATTGGTCAGGACCCCATGGTTAACTCCCCTATCCTTCTCCAACATATTATCATGGGTTCTTTTACACACATCTGAGTGGAGCCTGATTTAATTACTTACTGGAAGGACAGCATATCTGATGGTGCAGTACTCTGTCAGTATCGCGCTGGTGTGTTAGCCGAGACTTTGAGCTCAATCCCTGACATAGGACTTGAACCCAAGAGCCTGTGGATCTGAGGTGAGTCTGTTACCAACTCAGCCACAACTGACACAAATGTATATATTAAAATAGATTAAGGATGTAGGGGCACAGTGGTAATGCCCTGGTAGTGTTCAAGTCCCACATGCTCCAGAGGTGTGTAGTAACATTTCTGAACAGATTAATTAGAAAATATCTACAAAAAAAAGATTATCATTCCATATCTCGGTTATCTCACTGTGTCCAAATTAGCTTCTGAATTTTTTTATAAATTAGAAGTGAATACATTTCAAAAGGATTTAACTGGCTGTAAAGTGGCTTGGGATGCTCTGAGGTTATAAAAACCATTGTGAAAATGCACATTCTCATTGTTTTTACATCTGGTTGACAATGCTCTCTATTGGATTACCATCTGATTAGGAAATGTGAACATTCACCAATTGTTCTTTAATTTCAGTGGTCAACCGCAGGGTACTAAAATAAGAATATAGGAACATGAGAAGACCATTCAGCCCATCTACTCTGCAACTTAATATGATCATAACTGTTCAAACACTTTAACACCTTTTATCCACCCTGTCCCCATACCATTTGAGCCATTGATAATCAAAACTTTTTAACCTCTTATTTAAATATACTCAAAGTCTGAGCTTTCAACGCAGCAGACTGCATTGTACTCCTCACCATCATAAGTAGAAACTGAGTTTTTGCAAAGCTTTCAATATCTTTCACTATTCAAGATCAGGCCTGTGTAAGTTGTGAATAAATTGGAAAAAAGTACATTTTTTGCATATTACAGCATCATGTTTTCAATTTTTTTTACATTGTCATTGGAAAAGGATGTCACGTGGGGGCTTCCTTGACTTTTTGAAAACTTCACTTAAGAGAAATTTGTAGGCCACCTTATTGTGATTTTACTGTATTCCATTTTCTCTCATATACTTTTGCCTAGTTGTAATATTTCATGTCTTCAAAGACAATAGACGCTAATTGCTAATCTATTTTATGTTTTCCTTTTAACTTTCTGCTTGTCTTTAATAGAGTTTGAAACACTCTTGACAACTTTTGTTCACAGTGTCATGTCACTATCTCACTGGTTCTTGAAGTAACACTGTACCATTGTATTTGTTATAGAACTAGGAGAAAGTGAGGACTGTAGATGCTGGAGATCAGAGCTGAAAAATGTGTTGCTGGAAAAGTGCAGCAGGTCAGGCAGCATCCAAGGTGTTTGTTATAGAACACCTTGTTCATATGGAGAAGCATTTCATAATAGGTTTAACTTTGACATCATCAAAATAAATGTAAAGAAATTCATCCATCAAATCCTCACAAAGAATATATGTGAAGAATATATGTAAATTGTAAAGTTACATATGTTACATCTGTAATAGGCGGAATGTATAGATAATCAAGCCCCACTTCTCCACCAGTCACAACATTAGCTTAAATGTGTTGATTCAATCAACAAATTGGCCAATTGCTCCTCTTTCATCCTATTATCTTGAATAAAATAAACATTTCTCAGGTTTCTTTAACAAACTGAAAAATAATCCATTTGAAATAAAATAAAATACTGGTTAACATTTAGGATATAAATTGGAATCCCAAAAACTGAGACATTCATGTGCCCCAAAAAATGTCTCTGAAGCGAGGTTGTCTTGATTTAAAAGTATTGCTATTGGTAACGGTCTAAAAATAAAGGACAGAATTTGATGACTTTCACTGGGTTTCTTGTTGATATAAATCAATTGCTGAAAATCATAGATCTACAGAAGATCTTCAGTTCAGATTGAAACCAAGATGGATCCAAGACTTTGGAAAATGACCATGGTTCAACCTTTAACACTGAGAGCAGATAAGGTGCTTTAAGATTAGACTTCTGCTTGGATGCCCTGCCTTGGAGTTGCCTGCCAATGAGAAGGCTGGCAAACCTGTAATCCCAGCTGGGAGAGGTGAGCACAGCTGGGAATACAGACAGTCCCAACACACCAAGTAACCCAGAAAAGTCTACATGTTAGGGGTCTCTTTGTGGGGTGTTGTCAGGGAAGGAGCAGTGGGATGATTACAAGAGGCTGAGTAGACAATTAAGGGGAGATGAAATGATATTGTTGGGAATGCCTCTGATATGCCTCTGCTCATCACTTTGCTCACACATCTAAAGCAGCAGAGTTTACCATATGACACAGGCCTTCTTCTACTCAGTGAATAATTAGTGGCAGTGGGTGGAGGCCCTGATTGTGCACTAATTTCCCAATGCCTCCCTGCATCTCTGTCAAATTTCAGACAGTTTGGGAGTGGACAAGTAGGTAATGGGAAGGCCTTTCTATGGATTTTAGTTCACCTCTGCCTTCAAACCCATAAGTGGAAGTGAGTAAAATCCACTCTAGTGTTTCTGGTCATGATAATCTTTCAGCTATTCTAACAAGAGTCATCACAATCTGAAATGTGAATCTTATTTCTGTTGACAATTGCTTTTGGTGATCTGGATTTTTCAAGCAGCTTCTGTAGTCTTAGAGATGTATGGCACAAAAACAGACCCTTTGGTCCAACTTGTCCTGCTGACCAGAGATTCAAGATAAATCTAATCCCATTTACCAGCACCTGGCTCAAAATGCTCCAAACCCTTCCTCTTCATATACCCATCCAAATTACTTTTAAATGTTGGAACCAGCCTCCACCACTTCCTCTGGCAGCTCATTACATACATACACCACCCTCAGCAAGAAAAGGTTGTCCCTCAGGTCCC